>NW_017731453.1:470437-473717 GCF_001890085.2 Hipposideros armiger | reverse complement strand
CACGCTGGCTGCTGGCTACACATGGTAGCCCATGGCAACCCACTGCAGCAGGGGCTGCAGCCTACGCCGTCGCCAGCGACTCACAGCAGCCCAGTTCCAAGTTGAGCTGTTGCTCAGCATCTTAGCTGTGGAGAGCAGTGTCACTGGCCTTCATATGTGGGATCCGAACCGGGGCCTTCTGGCGTCCCAAGCCAGTTCTTAACCATCGCGCCACTCGGCTGGCACTCTTGTTAGTCTTTATTACAGTAATCATTATTGTAAGGGACCCTTTAATACCTATCTCATCCTCTGTATCGGATGCCCAAGAAGAGCAGGAATTGTGTCTGTTTTGTGTACTAAGTACTACTGAACTAATGACTTTTCCAGTTTTTTCAAATGGATCTTCTCACATGGGTCCATTTCACCCCCTCTTCCCTTTTGTCATCAATTGATTTATTCTTGGCACAACTTTCTGGTTTTCCTTTAGTTCTGGTCAATCTAATGGATCCTCTCTCAATTTTATTAGATCCATCAAGTGCTTAGTCTAGATTATCCTTGACCTCAAGAAACGATAAGTCTAAAGGAAAAGACAGGATGAAAATCCTGAGAGTGAGAGGTACACTGATAAATGCTGACATGCGTCTTATGTCAGAGTTTGGAGTGTTTACAAAATGGACAAACATGAGAACTCCACAGCTGTGCTGCAATGTGTGTAGTTAATCCTCCAAATGCCCTCAATAGTTTTCTCTAGAAACAGCAGGAGGAAGAAAGTAAAAGTAGACCTTGGAACCTATTTTAACCTATGATTGCTCTCTCTAAAATAATTTCTTAACACATTCTTCCTTTCTTCCTCAGGAAATTGAAATGGTGCACAAAGCATCTATTCCCCTTTTATTTTTTCTCACATTACTTAAGAGTAGGTTTGAAACTTGGCAGGATGAAGTTGGTTGTTTACAAAAACAAAAGAGGAATCTGTGTTTTCTCAAATATAACTTCAGTCTAAATATAGATACTAGATTTTTTATTTGCAGTTTGCACTGACCAGTCTTTCTTCTTGTTTGTCAAGCCCTTTCTACCTTTATGGTACAAGAGAGAAAAGTTCTGGGTGAGTGAAGGACAAGAACTTCATGCCTGTATGGGGTGACCAGTTAGCTCAGTTGGTTAGAGCGTGGTGCTGATAACACCAAGGTTGCCGGTTCAATTCCCGCATGGGCGACTGAGCTGCACCCTCCTTAAAAACAAACAAACAAACAAAAAACTTCAACCCGGCCAGCTATTGCAGAGTGTATATGTCTTACCCCACCTTGAGCAGTATCAATCAGCCCCCCAAGTGACAAGACAGTTTCTCAACAGGTGGCAGCCATGACCCCTTTATTGAGTCTCCATCCTCCCACAGAAGTCTGGATACGGGATGATGAAGGTACTTGGGCACGCCCTTGGTCCTCTTTTCAAGACTTCTAACAGACCCAGGGTGACCGGGACCTGCCTGTCTCTGAATTAGGAGGCTACAGTTGTTGAATAATGAATAATCCTTTTGGGAAATTCTGTATTTCTTTTGCTAATTGTAAAGAATACACTGTTCACTATCCTTATGTGAAATACAAATTTATCTGTTAAAAAAAAGAAAAAGTCTTTGGGCAGTATGCTCTTTGAGCCTCATACAAATCCTGGGAGTGAGGCAGGGCAAAGTTATCAAGAACACAGAAGGAAACAGAGACACAGGGGAACGGCCAGACCCAACCTGCTCTAACCTTTTCAGCAAAGGAAATCCCCAGCCACTTCCAAAAGGGCTAGCATCATATTGACATGGACTGCCATGTTCCTTCTTCCCCACCTCAGAATGTCCCTAATCCTTTTTCTTTTTTTTCTTTTAAACGTTATTGGGAAACAATGTGTTATTTCGGGGAACAATGTTTTTTCCAAGACCCATCAGCTCCAAGTCAAGTTGTTGTCCTTCAATCTTAGTTGGGAAGGGCGCAGCTCAGCTCCAAGTCCAGTTGCTGTTTTCAACCTATTGTAGTGTGTGTGTGTGTGTGGGGGGGCGTAGCCCACCATCTCATGCGGGAGTCGAACCAGCAACCTTGTTGTTAAGAGCATGCGTTCTAACCAACTGAGCCATCCCGCCGCCCTAATTTTTTCTTTTCTAACTCAAAAAAATGAGTTCATTTTCTGTTCTAAGAATGACCCCTCCACTTGTGCTCGAATTTTCTTTTCCTGGCTGTCTCACCTTAGAGGGGAGACCTCTGACCAAGTCTAAATCTTCTGTTTTGTAGACTGTGTTTTTTTAAAAAAAGTAACTCCATGGCTGAAAGCCTTTTTAAAAGAAATGGCTTATTATGCCATTGCTAACAAAAAGGAAGATGAGTCTTGAGGCATGGAGCCTAAACCACCAGCAGCATGGCTAGGTAGGAAAGACAAACGTGTCCATCCATTGCGGAGTTTTGCAAGCATTTTTATACATCAAGTGGAGGGAGAAAGATGTAGGCCAATCTGAAAGAATTTACATTGGCTATAGACAAAGGGGACCAGAGGACGTCAAGCAGGGCTCTTTCTGGGGATAAGCACAGGTCCAAGGAAACCGTGTTTGCTCCCTTGCATAGATTGTGGAAAGTCTGGAAAGTTCCTGTGTCAATAAGAAGCATAGCCTCCTGGGGTTCGAAGGCAACTGCCTGTTCTCTCTTTAGAATAATCACAACATAGCCACCTGGAAGTTAATCCGATGTTCCCACATACACTAAGGAGTGTGAGCAGTCTTTTGTCAGAGCTGGCTCACAGCTATTCACAGGTTAACGCTTCCTTTTCTTTCGCGAACTTTCTGGTGACTGTAATTTAATTTGGAACATCTCAGAATTTTTTCTTGTCAACCATAAAATTTTATTCTTTTATTTTGCTCTTTTATTTCTGACAAAATGTATTTCTGGCAAATTTACTGGTGGAGGCTGTTTCATGGTCTGTTATCAATGCCAAGTTCAGTTCAGTTCATCCCACTACTGGAGCCATGTGCAAGGCAACCATTTAGTGTGCTTTCTACAAAGACTTCTAATGGGGGAATGGAAGGTCAAGAAAGGAACACTGTCTTTGACAGGCTCTTGACTTCAGTGGCTGGATCTCATTCTCTTTATAAGTGCATCATTGTGGGCGGCCAGTTAGCTCAGGTGGTTAGAGCGCAGTGCTCATAGCACCAAGGTTGCTGGTTCGATCCCCACATGGGCCACTGTGAACTGCGCCCTCCACAACTAGGTTGAAACAACTACTTGACATGGAGCTGATGGGTGCTGGAAAAAAAACATTGTTCCCCAAT
>NW_017731453.1:454013-470197 GCF_001890085.2 Hipposideros armiger | reverse complement strand
CACAGCAGGCCCTGTAAGCCTTAGCGCTTTCCCTTCCTGGGCATTAATGCCCTGGGGCCACCAGAAACGGTGGCCATGCCTGGACTAAGGGCCACAGGTATGGGTTTCTGGTAGGCTAAGGATGACATCGTGGCCTCAGTTGTGTTCCAGCTCCTGAGCCCTCAAGTGGACCCGCCCCTTGGCCACATCCTCACGAAACCAGATGGAAGAACACAGAAGCCGACCTCAGGTCCTGAAACAATGACTTACTGCCCTTACCTCACTCGCCCAATCAGCAAGACCCAGGACCCCCAGCCCCTTACTCGTGATGACTTGAGTTTTGCTCTATAGAAACCCTTTATTCGTACACATCTAGGAGTTCCGGTTTTTCCAGCGCAAACTTCCTGTTCTCCATTGTGGGGCGCCATACAAGTAACGCCACTTTCTTTCACTGCACCCCGGTGTCAACGTAATTGGCTGTCTGCAGTGCTGGGCGGACAAACTCTTTACTGAGTCACATCATCTCCCTTCTTGTTCATGGATTCCTGCTTCACATATTCAATGAATACTTCTATGTGTCAGGCACTGTACTTGATGCTTGGGCTAAGCAATTAGCAAAATTGACACAAATCCCTGCCCTCATGGAATTGACCTTGTAGGGAAGGGAGACAGACAATAAATGGAATAAGTGAATTAAGTAATTTAGATGCTAATAAGTTATATGGATAAAAATAAACCAGGGGAAGGTAAAGGATATGGTGAGGGTTGGTGTTTGCAGATTTAAATAGAGTGGTAGTGAAGGTCTCATCAGGGTGTTATTTGATCAAGGTCATGAAACAAGTGAGGACAACATGCCACCTCTTATTTAGCTGTGTACTCTTAACAAGTTATTCTCTGAGCCTCAGTTTCCTCATTTGTGATTGGAGGATAATAGCTATCTGGGAGAGTTATTTTTAGGATTAATTATCACACAGTTAATGATTAATAAATGGTAGCTTTATTATACAATGAGTCACTTTCAGTAACGGTTACCTAAGGTCGACAGTGTCCTAAAATGAATTAATGTCAAGTGTTGTTTTCTTTATTTTCCTTTTCAGATTTAGCTAACTTTTCAGTTAACTTTCTCTCTTGGTTTCTGAATTTTAAAGGTGTCAAGTTGTTAAGAAGCATTACCAATGTTATAGCCAATAATCAGTTATAGCCTGCCTAGGTAATGGGATTTAATGATGGATTAGACCTGCCAGCCATCTCTCTTGAGTTCATTGCTTCCAATGGAACAATGGTGAGAAAAGAGCAGTCCATAGAACACTTAAAAACACATTCCATGAGATACAAAGAACCTGAAACACAAACATGGCTTCAAAGACATTGAAACATGACCTAGCTATAAATATATTTTTGCCAAATCAATCTAGGATAATGAAATGAACACATAGTTTTGGGTTCTAAATGCCAGAGTTATTTGGCACAGCACCAATAGGGAAAAGAAATTGAACTATTACATGAAACGAAATAGTAAAAAATAATTATGATGAGGGCCGGCCGAGTGGCGTGGTTAAGAGTTGGCTTGGCATGCCAGCTCTGAGCAGCAGGACCCCAGTTCGGATCCCACATGAGGGCAAATGACGCTGCGCTGCCGTGAGTCCCTGGCAACTGTGTGGACTGCAGTAGGGCTGGCCGGCAGCGGGAGTGAGCTTTCCTGAGCTGCTGCGAGCAGCTGTCCAATGGCCAATGAGCGACTGCCTCAGCCATGAAGAACGCAATGATAATGCCAACATGGGCCAGTGAAGCAACGTCCTCCACAACTAGACTGAAGAACAAAAGGACAGCAACTTGTCTGTTCCCCTTCCCCGATTCCCCAATAAAATCTTTAAAAAATAAAATAAAATAACTATGATTAGAAAATAAATAAAATAGAAGTATTTCCCAGTCTACAAGTTGATATATTAAACAGTAATGATGCATTCATGTCCAACGGGGCAAATTATCAATTTAAGGAACCAGATTTTCCTGGGTGAATTTTCACAGTGATTTAGAGGTGGGATTTTCCCCTGAATTCTTTCAAAATGTTAACTGGTACTAAATACCTGACATCTGTCTTAGAAATGTATGAAAGGAAAAATAATTTTCTCTCTACTCTCCTAGGTTCTTGGCCAAGATCCCTCTGTAACAAAAGACAGATTAAGAGGAGAAAAACAATTTTAATAACATGGATACCTCCTGTATACATGGGAGAGACCCAAGAAAATGGAGTTAATTCCCCAAACTGGCGCAAGCCAGACCGGTTTAAGAGCTATTTACAGCTAAAGGCAAAAAATGACATTAGGGGTGGGGAATCAGTTACAGGAAGTTACCAGGCAAAGCTCAGTAAACAAGGGAAAGGTTGTTATGCAGATTTCAGCCCTGGCCTCCCGCTCTGATAAGAGTTTCTAGAGATTTAGAGTCAGCCTCCTCTTCCTGGGACTGAGAGGGAGGTACCCTTACAAATGGAGATTTCCCTTACAAATGCAAATGTCTCTATCACAAAGGTAGCTTCCTCTACCAGGTTTTCTGAGCTTCTCCCTGTTCTGCTGTTTCTTAAAATTAGTCAGCTCAAATTATGCTAAAGAGGCATATTCTGGGTTGGCAAGTTCTGCTAGGTCTTTGGTAACTTGATCTGAAAGTTGTGACCTTCCTGTCATTTAGAAAACTTGAGGGTAGAAATACAAGTTTGTAATGAATGTCAAGGGGGGATGGTCACAGAACAGTGTAATGTCGGGGTCCAAATCATAGCAAGTATGGAGGACTGTCTAGAACAATGGAAATAGTATGAACCCTGGAGTCAGGTAATGGCTTTAAATAGCATAATTCTTGTGATGTATACTGTAGGAGATACTTCTTCGACATAGAGCTAAATGTATCTTTCAAAAATCCCCCTTTAAGTAGTATCACTTGCTCAGGATTCACTGTTTTAAAAATTGTAATGGCAGGCCGGCCGAGTGGCTGAGGTGGTTAAGAGCTGCCAACAGGTGGCAGGATGGCTCAGTTAAAAAACACTCACACACAAAAAACTGTAATGTATTCTAGAACTGGAATAAAGCATTACATCTTTCATTTTATTGTTTTATTCTGATTTTATTTCCTAGCCATTTTTCATTGTGTATTTCTATTACATAATATCAAATAGTAACTGAATAGTTGCTCAGTATATCTTGAAGTACAAGCTCATCTACCAAAAAAACCTTTTTTATTACCTCTGTTTAGCATTGTGTGTATTTGTCCATGTAAAGGCAACACTAAGAGTTAATATCAAGACTTGTTTCTAAAGAAGACCAAGATTTTGAAAATATTCATAATGTTCAGAAACTATACATCTAGGCTAAGAAAAGTTATAACATCAATTATATAATTTGATACATGAACTATTCTGAAATGTTGCTTTTAAGTATTGAGATGGTCCAGTGATTTGCTATTTTGTGGAAATAATTCTGATTTAGCACAATAAAAAATAAGTTTCAGAAACATAAGTTCTTTTGGAAAGGTTGGGTATCACATTGAAAATGACAGGCACACCTTGGAGATATTGCTGGTTCCATCCCTGACCACTGCAATAAAGAGAATAATATAACGATGACATTGTATTTTGTATTTTGAGACTTAAACCTTTAGCGAAATTCAATTTAACAGTGTAGTTAAGCTTGGAACTTTTTGAAAGTTTTTTTTCTTTTCTCTCCCCACCCCTCCAAACCTTAATGACTCTGTTTACTATATATTTACTATGCAGACCAGTTTCAATGGTTCTATTACTCCAGGCCAAGAGCACCTCCTCAACCCCGTTTTTCCTTTGCTCTGCCTTCTCCTTAGGAGCCTATGAAACCTTTTGGCTATGCTTGGGGGGGAAGGAGGGGACAGGCGGAGATGGCCTTTGGACAGAAGTCCGCCATCTTCTCAGAATGCTGGCATTTTTAATAAATCTGCTTTTCTTTCCACCAACTTTGTATCTCCAGTTTTGGCTTTCATGCAGCGAGCAGTCAGACCTTTAGCACGGCAAACAATATTGCAATAAAGCAAGTCACAATTTATTTATTTATTTAAAATTTTTTTTCTCTTTTCTCTTTCTTTTTTTTCTCTTTTTTACAGTTGACAGTCACAATTTTTTTAAATTTCCCAGTGCATATAAAAGTTATGTTTATCCTATATTGTAGTCTATTATGTGCGCCATAGCAGGCCTTTAAAAACAATGTGCATACATTAATTAAAATACATTTTATTTTATTGCTAAAAATGCTAACCATCATCTGAGCCTACTGGAGAAATTGTGCAGATAGACTTGGTCGATGCAGGGTTAACACAAACCTTTAATTTGTAAACAACACAATATCTGCAAAGTGTAATAAAGCTAAGCACAATAAAACAAGGTATGCCTGTACTTCCTTGATCCATGACCCAAGCTGCAGATGAGACACGAGTCTGGAAGAGTCCCATGTCCCAGGAAAAATGGAGTAATGATTTTATACTGAGTTTAGAATTGTTAGGCCCATTGCCTTTAATGAGCTTCATTAGTTCATTGTTACCAGGGCCCTCAATCTTTATTTCTGCTTCATCTGAATCTCAGTATTATTAGTTACTCCATGTATCCTATGTAGCCATCTATACAATCTTCCAGTTGTCTTGAAAGAGGAGCAGAAAAATAAATAAATCAGTGACAAATGTATGGATGGTAATGAATAGTAAGAAGGAAAGAAACAAGATGCCAAAAACCTACTTTTACACCAGCTGTTCTTCATATACATAGTAAAATGATGCCTTAGCAGCCATTTTCTATTTAAACAGTTTTATGCTCTTCCCAAACTTCAATAAAATTAACCTTGGGGGAAATGTATCTTCTTTATATAAAGGGTATGCATCAACATTTATTGTATATAATTCTCATTATGATAATGTGCTAAGGTTTGGTTGCCTGCCACTTGAAAAAGCTAAAAATCGAGAGACCTGGTTGGTGGGAAGAAAAGCAGGTTTATTGAAAATGTCAGCATTCTGGGAGGATGGCGGACTCCTGTCCAAAGGCCACCTTCCCGCTCCTAGACCCGTCAGAAGGTTTTATAGGTGCACACGAAGAACAAAGGAAAGGGGGAGTCAGTCAGGCAGGTAGAGGATTGACATCGCTTCCTGGGGTCAGGTCTGTTTTAAGATAATGTTATCTCCAGACTCTGGATGCGGCTTGGGGTCTGGGGCTTGATGCATATCCTGAGGATTAAAAAATTGCCATTTCCAGGTTAAGATTTTGTTAATTAAATGGATTAATGATGTATATGGGTAGTCCTGAGAAAGGGAACAGAATGGAGTTCTTTAGTTAATCAGTGAGGGAATAAACAAAGAGAAAATAGCTGAATATCAGGGTGGATCTAACTGCAAACTAGCTAAGTCTAATTATGTTATTGATTTACCAAATTTCACCCTTACAATTAGGGTAGCAGAAATATAATTATAATTATTCAGTGAATTGAATGAATTGAACTTTTCTATAACCCTTAAAGTATATAATTTAATATTGTAAGAAACATTTTTTTATTGATCACAAAAGATAAATGTGAATGTAGCCTTCACCAAAATTCTCACTAATAATAAATTATGGAGATGAAATGTAACACGGTTTTGTTGTATATTCATTTAAGTTTGTCAAAACGTCCTTAATTGCATAAAGAAAACCATCTCTGTACATAATCAACTTATGGAAACTCTATTGGTATTTTATTGCTTATGTCATAACAATATCTTAACAGGTATATAACAATTCCCAGGCAATCTCCTCACCACTTTACATATATTAACTTGTGTAATACTCAGAATGGCCCTACAAAGTAGGTCTTACTTATTATCCATATTTTATAGATGAGGAAATTGAAGCATTGTGATTAAGTAACTTGCTCAAAGTCACAATTAAGAAGTATCGGAGGGCCGGCTGAGTGGCATGTTGGTTAAGAGTTGGTTTGTGATGCCAGCTCTGAGCAGCAGGGCCCCGGTTTGGATCCCACATGAGGGCCAGTGATGCTGCGCTCTCTACAGGTAAGATGGTGAAAAACAGCTCGACATGGAGCTGGGCTGCCATGAGTTGCCGGTGACAGCGTAGGCTGCAGCCCCTGCTGCAGTGGGCTGCCGTGAGCTACCATGAGTGGCTGCTAACCACCGTGAGCGGCTGTCCAGTGACCAGCAAGCGACTGCCTCATCTGAGAGGAGCACAATTATAATACCAACATGGGCCAGTGAAGCGAGGTCCGTGAAGCGACATCCTCCACAACTAGATTGAAGAACAAAAGGACAGCAACTTGTCTGTTCCTCTTCCCCTATTCCCCAATTCCCCAACTCCCCAACTCCCCAACTCCCCAACACTGTTCCCCTCCCCCAATTCTCCAATAAAATCTTTTAAAAAAAGTATTGGAGCTGGGGTGCCATATCCTACTTTTTAAATTCTGTAAGTCATAATTAACTTCTTTTCTCTGTTCTCTTACAAGCTGTTTGTGCCGGGGTGTATCTTATCATTGTTTGGCAAGGGTGGTTGAAGCAGGGAGACTTTTAAAAAGATGTTATTGTTGTGTCATTGGAATTAACCCCTGGTCGTTGGCAAAAGGTGAAGAAATTCACAGACTCAGCCTGAAATGAGGAGAGCAAGGGAGTAAGTTTATTCAAGAAGAAAGATGCCAGCGTAGAAGTTGCCAGGGCAGACAACTGCACCTAACTTTAGGTTAGCTTTTCCTTATATTAGAAAGGGTAGGTAAATTTTCTTACAGCAAGAGATGTGATGTGTAGACTGAGGTTATTTGATTGATATGTTGGTTATATAACTAGTTTGTTTCTGCGCATGCTCTTACCCAGAATGCATACAGAAAAACCCATAGAGGGGCCAAGCCTTAATGTTCATTCCATTCTAATTGTATTATAATGAGGCTAGAGCTCAACTAACGGACAGATGTTGGCAGTTTGCGCATGTGTGAGGAACCAGTTAATACCAGTTGGGTCTTATTTCCTCTTTCTAGAGGGGTTTAGACATTTTAGATTTATTTCTAGGGGATGAAACTGGCGCTTTCTGGGGAGGGGATGCAGGCCTGGCAGTCCCCCTTTAGGGTCACTTTCATTAACCCTTTTCTGCCTCATCAGTTATTACAGCAACATGGGCTATAGAAGAAATCCATGTGAAAGATGATGATGTGTTGGACTAGGGTGATAACAGTGTGGGTAGTTAGAAATGATCAGATATAAATAGAGAACAGAGCCATAAGATGCTCCGACATGGGGGAAACAGAGAATGAGATAAAAAGGGAACTGAAGGACGATATCAAAATGTTTGTCCTTGAGCTCCATATGTATAGAATTGCCATTAATTAAGATGAGAATGGCTGTTGAAGGAACAGGTTTGTGAGAGAAGAGAAGAAGATCAAATTTGTATATCAGTAGACTTCCAAATGGGGATGTTGAATAGGCCATTGGATATATGAGTCAAGAGTTTACTAGAGGGAGCTATGCTGGGGATAAATGGTATTAAAAGCTATAATACTGGCTGTGATCACTAATAGAATAACTAGAAAAGAGGAAAGACTTAAGAACTGAGCTCTGGGGCACCCCAAAGTTTAGAGATCAGATAGATAAGGAAGACAGTACAAAATAATGAGAAGGATTTTACAGTAAAGTAAGAGTTTTCGGAAGCCTATTAAAGAAAGCATTTCAAGGATAAGGGAGTGATCAACTGTGTTAAATGCTGCTGATGTTTAAAGTAAGGTAAGAATCACATTGGGCCTTGCAATTTAGGGGTCATTGGTAGGCTTTATAAAAACAGTTTTGGTCAAGACACTGAGATTAGCATGGATTCAAAGAGAATGGGAAGAGAAGAATGGAGACATTGAATATGTACCACAATTTTGAGGTGTTTTGCTATAAAAAGAGATTAACAGCTACACAGAGAACTGTGTGTCAAGAGTTTTTATATAAATATGGAAAAGAGGCAGACTACATGGGGGAAATGGTGATGCAGGCTAGAGAGGTGAGCATTGCCAACAATAGGCAAGAAGTAAAGAATCCAACACCCAACTGGAGTGATTGACATTAGCTAGGACACCATTATTTCATCTATTATAATAGGAGAGAGAATGGAGAATATACAGATGTAGGTTGGAAGTTGTGATGGTGGCAGCTCGTGAAATTCTCTTCTAATTTCTTTCATTTTTATAGTTAATAGGAAGCGAGGGAAGAAAGTAAATAAGCAATATCAGCAGATAATGAGAATGGGGAATAATATTGGGGATTTTAAGAGAAAGAAGATATAAAAGAGGTTTCTATGAGCAATGAGTGTGAATGTGTTAGCATTGCTGCTATGCAGCATGATGTGCCCACTTGAGATAGCAATCCTCACATTAAAGAGAGACCAGTCAGAATAGTTGTGGGTTTTTTCTCAGCCAGGTAAACTTCTTGAGGAAATGTGAGGCAGAGCGGAGGCAGAGTTCAATTTAATCAGGGTACGTGTTCTTCCCAATGAGTAAGATGAAGAAAATGAAGGAAGTGAAGTCGAGGGGAGTTGAGAGCATATGCAGCCAAATTATTATATTGATGGATCATGAATTTTAAATGGATTAAGGATTCAGATAGTGGCATGATGATGATGAGAGTATGGGGGGCTAAAAAAATAAAATTTTTCCTCCTACCTGCTAAGCTCTTCTAGCTGGACTAATAACCAGATTAACAGAGACAGACTGATAGGAGAAAATCAAAGTTTTAATACATGTGCATAGGGAATTCACATAAGCATGAAAATTCCAAAGACAGTGAGGCAACCTTGAGTATATAAGACATTTTTGACAAAGGAGAAAAGAGAGGGGTTGGAGTATTCGATTTCAGAAGTGAGAATGGGTGATTTATAGGTACTTGAGGAAGAGTGGAACACACATTACAGGCAAATTCTTGCTAGGCAACTCAGAAACAATGGAACATGGGGTATTTAGCTAACATGTGCCTGCCTGATGTCCTCTTTTGATTATACTTAATCCAAATTAGGCTAAGGCAGCATTCTAAGGTTTCCTGTCTGAATCTCTTGGGCAAGAAAGAGGGGGAGGGTCAAAGGTTCTTTCTCAGTCTTGTTTCTTAATAAACAGCCTAAAATCAATACCCCAAAAAGCAGCTTCCAGGAGTGACTGGTTAGCTCAGCTGGTTAGAGCATGGTGCTGATAACACCAAGGTTGCCTGTTCGATCCCCGCGTGGGCCACTGTGAGCTGCGCTCTCCCTAGAAGAGTCAACTATGCCATTGTAGCATGAAAGCAATGTGTAACCAGTGACCATGGCTGTTCCCCAATAAAATTTAAAAAATAAAAAAAGCAGCAGCTTCAGGGTGGCAAAATTTTGGCTCCCTTCAGGTATGACCATGGAAATAGGTGGCAGCAATAGAAAGGAATAAAGGACATCGAAGAGAGGTTAAAATGTTGGACGTGTCTTAAGGATCGTCAGTGTCGATGATGAAATAACCATGATTTATAACAAGGAGAGTGTTAGAGTGCATGTCAGTGAGACTGCAATTAAATGTTCAAGAAATGAGGAGGACGCTGGGGGATATGTAGATTACTGCAACAGGGAGGGAGAGTGGGTGGCACATTCTAAAAATATGCGATTCAAAACTGAGTGTGTTAGGGAAGAATAATCTAGAAGCTGTGCAGAGGATCAAGAAGGGCTCTACAGCATCTTCAGGCCTAATAGTAGTACTGCTGTGTGAAAAACATGCATAGGGTCCTTGGGAGAATTCCAAGATCCCATAATGTAAGAAGATGAAGTATAGTAGTTTCCGTTATTCACAGTTTCACTTTCCACAGTTTCAGTTACCTTCGGTCAACAGTGGTCTGAAAATATTATTTGGAAAATTCCAGAAATAAACAATTCATAAGTTTTAAATTGTACGTTGTTCTGAGTAGCATGAGGAAGTGCCACACTATCTTGCTCTTTCCTGCATGGGAATCAAATCGTCCCCTTGTCCATTATATCCACACTGTCTATGCTACCCACTCATTGGTCACTTAATAGCCATCTGGGTTATTAGAAAGAGAGAGAGAGAGAGAGATGAGAGAGAACATTCTTTTATTACAGTATATTGTTATCATTGTTCTATTTTATTAGTTTTTGTTGTTAATCATTTTCTGTGCCTAATTTACAAATTGAACTTTATCATAGATATGTCTGTACAGGAAAAAACAACATGTATAGGGTTCTGTACTATCTTCAGTTTGATCCATCCACTGAGGCTCTTGGAATGTATCCCCTGCAGATAAGGGGGGACTACTGTATCAGAAAACCTGATAGATTTAAAACCATTAAAAAAATTGAATCAGTAGTTAAAATCTACTCCTAACCACCTTGCCACATATGAATGGACTCTGGTGACTTTATAGGTGATTTCCATAGAATATTTAAGAAATAGCTAATGTGAATCTTATAAAACTGTTCCAGAGCTTGTACTATATATTTTACTTATTTTGCACAATGTGAAGACATTTCTTTCGCAACAATAGACACCTAAATTAGGACCCAGGTTAGCCCTACAGGGTGGGAGGTAGAGGGCCATGTGATCAGGCTGGTACATATAGCATAGTTTGACTGTGCTGATAATATTTTATGTGTTAGTCTAGTTGGTGGGTATATGGCTGTCTGTTTTATATTTTGTATAGTTTTTTTATACATCAGAAATATTCCACAAATTATTATTTTTTTTTTCAGCTGAGCCATCCTGCCACCTGTTGGCAGCTCAGCGGCAGCTCAGCTCAGGCTGGGCATCGAACCAGCGACCCTGTTGCTCAGAGCTCACACTCTTGAGCAAACTCTTAACCAACTGAGCCACTTGGCCAGCCCCAACATATAAGTGTTTTTAACATAACACTTCAAGTACCAATTTCTAGTACTACATTATATGTACTGATTATCACCACATTTCTGCATATTTTTGTTATTCCTTTTAAAAATATTTGGGAACAACTACATTTCAGCCTGTAGTTTATATTCATTTTATTACTTTCTGCTTTTGGAGGGGGTAATGGTTGGAGGATGATATTCTGAGATCTCTAAGATGACTCTTTAATATTGCGTTAATCTTTTCCTTAGAAAACTAATTCAGAACCATGAAAAACCTTTTGGCTCCTTTGGAATCTAAATGAAATTTACAGGAGCCAATAAAATAGTAGGTTAACAAAAAAAAAGTGCAAGACTATTTTCACTCAAAGATCATTGTCTTCATTTGAATATATGAATTGCTTTCTCTAAAATTAACCTTTAAATTTATTTCCTTCCACATCATTAGCTCCCTCTGACTTACTCCATATCCCTATCTGTTCTTTTTCTGTACAATTGCTTGCATCTATTTCCTCCTCTCCATTTCACTGTCACTGCCCTGTTTCGGAACATTAATACTTAAAGCCTGGACTACTGGTAACATCTCCTAAATGATCTGTCTCTAGTCACCTCTTCTCTCCTCAATCATCTGTCTTTCTTATAACACCAGGGACACTTTCTTTAAAAACAGGCAGGTGATAACATTTCACTGTTCAAAAAACTTCAAAAAAAACTTCTCAATTTTTCAATCAAGATTCTTTACTATTTTACCCAAGCCTGCTTTCCCAGTTTTAGCACTTTTTACATCTTCCCATGCAGTATACTTTCTATCTAACTTGGTGTATTAGTTTTTCTCCCAAATCAACTGTAAGACTCTGGGATTCGTGACTTTGCTCAAAATTGACTCCTCTTGTTTCTCAAAGATTCCTATCAAGATGTACTATACTTTTGAAGATACAGCATTGATTCTATTTTCCCTGGAAAGACCATAAAGTGTAACTATTACAAATATAGCTACTGGTGTAGACTGGCTGGACTTATACTGGGCTCTATCATTTACTACCTGTATAACTTTAGATAAATCACTTATTGCATATGATGGTTTGTGAGATGCATCCAAATCATTCAAGGACAACTTGTCAAAACAAAAAAATAAGAACATTTTCTTACACATGTATTGAATTTTCCTTATAAAGTAGTAATTTGGAAAACAACTTTAACCCAACGCTAAAATATTATCTGGGAATTTGGTAGGAAATTGCAATTTCTGGGTGTACAGTAATATTTATGGTAAAAATTACATTATTTGGCATGCAGTCAAAACCTACAACCCATAATGAGAAAGCAACAATTAAAAATAAGTCAGAAATGAGAGGCTTGTTTTGGGGGTTCATTGTGTGTTTGGGGGACCAGGAATTGACACACTTGTTCTAAAGTTCATATGGAAATTGAAAGGACCTGAAAAAAATCAAAACAACTTTGCCAAAGTAAAACAAAGTTGGAATACTTACAGCATCTCATTTCAAGACTCATTATAAAACTACAATGTGGTATTGGTAAAAAGTTAGACATATAGATTGGTGGAACATAATAAAAAACCCAGAAGAAAACCTACGCATATGGTTAACTGATTTTCTACAAATGCTCAAAGGCAATATAATGAATAAAATTATTCTTTTCAGAAAATTGAGCTATAATAATTGTCTATCCAGATGCAAAAAAATGAACCATAGCCCCATATAAAATTAACTCAAAATAGGTCAACTCATAAATGTAAAAATCTAAAAATTTAAAATGAAGAGAAAGTAAGTTTGTGTGACCTCAATTAAGGAAAATATTATTTCTACACGAAATTTATAATATAAAACAAATCCATAAAAATTATATTAATAAATTGGGCTTCATTAAAATTATTTTTTGCTCTTTGAAAGACACTGCTAGAGAATGAAAAGAAGCCATACACTGGAGGAAATTTTTTGAGATAAAAGATCTCCATATGCAAGCACATGAAAAGATGCTTAATATTATTAGTCATTATGAAAATGCAAATTAAAACCACAATGAGGTACTGCTACGCAACTATTAAAATGGCTAAAATTAAAAAGACTGACATACTAAATGTTTGTAGAATGTAGAGCAGCTGGAACTCTTACACATTGAAAGGAGAATGCAAAACATACACAGTCACTTTGAAAAATAATTTATCAGTTCGTTAAAAAGTTAAACTTGCGGGGCACCCAGTTAGCTCAGTTGGTTAGAATGCAGTGTTGATAACACCAAGGTTGCCGGTTCGATCCCCACATGGGCCACTGAGCTGCGCCCTCCACAGCTATCAACAGATTGAAACAACTACTTGACTTGGAGTCGATGGGTCCTGGAAAAACACACTGTTCTCCAATTAAAAAAAAAAGTTAAACATGCACTAAAATAAAAGTGTGTGTGTGATTACATATATAAATAAATAAATAAATATATATATATATATACACATACACACAGATACACAAATATTTATAGCATCTTTATTTGTACAGTCTTGTGTCACTTAGCAGCTGGGATATGTACTGAGAAATGCATCATTAAGTAATTTCATCATTGTGCAAACACCAGAGTGTGCTTACACAAACCTAAGTGCTAGACCTACTACACACCCAGGCTACAAGCCTGTGCAGCACGTTACTGCACAAAACAACATGAGATTAAATGGAGCACAAGAGAAAATGATGCAATCAACAGGCAGTAAATACAAGATGTACGAGCCTGCTGTTGGTGTAACACGGCATACTGTTTGACAGCAAACTTTTTTTTCTTATAAGTAGAAAAAATACACTCTAAAATAATAAAAAGTATAGTCTAGTAAATAGTAACATAGTTATTTATTATCATTATTAAGTATTACGTACTGTGCATAATTGTACGTGCTGTACATTTATATGGCTGGCAGCACATTAGGTTTATTTACAGCAGCATCACCACAAACACGTGAGTAATGCATTATGCTATGATGTTACAATGGCTATGACATCACTAGGCAATAGGATTTTTCATCTCTATTATAATCTTATAGGGCCACCTTTGTATATGCAGTCCATTATTGACAGAAATGTCATGTGGCACATGACTGTGATAGGATTCCCAAAGACTCCCACACATCTCTGAGTTCGCACTAATCCAATCCTCATACAGTATAATCTACTTGGGGAAGAATATGTGGCCTATTTAACAAGAACTTGTATCTATTGGTTGTTTACAAACCAGAAGTGGTAGATGGGTGATGAACAGCATGCACTGAGCTAATAACACACTGTGTAGTTCCTTTGCATTGAGACTAACAATAAACCATTCGTTCAATCATTTTTCTGACTATAATATACTAGCCACTGAATTGGGAGTTCTCAGAATGCAACAAATATGAATCAGAATGTTTCTCTTTTTTTGAGTTTGCAATAAAATAGATGAGACAAATACATAAGCAACTAGGAAAAACAAAGCAGAGTCAAATACACTAAGAGTGATGCAAGCAATTTTCTGTGGGAGTAAAGAAGGAATAATTCTCATAAAAATCACAGTCGTTCATGATGTCCCCAAAAATATGTTTCTCATTAAATGTGGCTATTCCTTCATTTAGCTATTCATGAAACAAAGACAGATAGATGTCAGGTGAAAATGACATGATTCTTAACCTTGTCCAGTATTGCCACTGGAATAACATTCATCAACTCTGTCTCTAAGTTTTTCATCTTTAATAGGAAAAAATCATATCTGTATTTCAAAGAGCTTTTTTTAAAAAAACAACAACACATAATCTTTTTATTTAATTGGAGAACAGTGTGTTTTTCTAGGACCCATCAGCTCCAAGTCAAGTAGTTTTTTCAATTTAGTTGTGGAGGACACAGCTCCTTGGCCCATGTGGGAATCAAACCGGCAACCTTAGTGTTATGAGCCTGCACTCTAACCACCTGAGCTAACCGGTCGCCCCTTCAAAGAGCTTTTATGATGTGAATTGTTGCCACAGAAATGACCACTAAATACCAAAGCACAAGGACAATTGTTAGGGAAAGTTAAACATCTGTAACCATGGGAAAATGACTTTCAAGTTGTCCTCTGCCCTCATAAGTAAAACTAGTCATGTAAACGACATAAGAAACTCTATCTTAAAATTCCATCTTGTATCCTTATTACTAGAGATTGATAAAATCCAGTAATTAGAATAAAATAAAGCCACAATTATTTGATGGATATATAATAAATTAGGTTATCTTTTATGGACAGAATATGAGATATTCTGTTATATTACATTTATATGTGGAATTTTGCTTTATTTGATTAAAGAAATAACTATGTATCAAGAGTATAACATTGAAAAATTTGACCGATGAAGTGATAGATAAAATGTAATTTCGAACTTTCAAATGTGATATGCAACGTAGTACTGGAAGTTCTAGCCAGTGCAATACTGCAAAAATTTTTTAAAAAGTAGAGAAAAAGAAAAGGCATACAAATTGGAAAGGAATAATATTGTCCCTTTTTTGCAGAGGACGTGGTTGTGTCCACAGAAAATCCTAAGAAATCTACAAGTCTGCTAGAAGTAATTAGTATGTTTAGTAATGTTATCATGTACAAGAGTAACACATAAAAATCAGTCGTATTTCTATATTTAGTAATGAATATCTGGAAACCAGAATTAAAAATACAATGCTATTTACAATCACTCCAGAGAAAATAAAATACTCAGGTATATGCTTAATCAAAATTTTAAAAAGTTGTTTTGTGAAAGGCACTGTTAAGACAATGAAGAGAAGATATAGACTGGGAGAAAATATTTATAAATTTCGTATTCGACAAAAGACTTGTATTCAGAATATATACGGAACTCTCCAAGCTCAATAGTGAAAAAGCAACAAACCTAGTTAAAACATGTGCAAAACACTTGAAATGACATGTCATCGAAGAAGGCATACAGATGGCAATTAAGCACACGAAAAGATATTCAATATCATTTGCCATTCAAGAAATGTAAATTAAGAGCACAATGAAATATCACTATAACACTAGCAGAATGGCTGAAATAAAAAATAGTGGTAACACTACAATGATATTTCACCTTATACCTGTTAGAATGTCTATAATCAAAAAGACAAGATAAGTATTGGTGAGGATGTGGAGAAAAGGGAACCCTTATACATTGTTGGTGGAATTTAAACTGGTACAGCTGTAATGGAAAACAGAATGGAGGTTCTACAAAAAACTAGAAGTAGAACTACCATATGATCCAGCAATCCGTCTTCTGGGCACATATGCAAAGGAAGTGAAAACAGGATTTCAAAGAGGTATCTCATGTTCACTGCAGCATTATTCACAATAGCCAAGA
>NW_017731453.1:451108-452868 GCF_001890085.2 Hipposideros armiger | reverse complement strand
AACATGGGCCAGTGAAGCGACGCCCTCCACAACTAGACTGAAGAACAAAAGGACAGCAAGTTGTCTGTTCCACTTCCCCAATTCCTCAATAAAATCTTAAAAAAAAATTCCTTAAAATGTGAATGGCTAAACAAATCGTGATATATCCATACCACGGACTACTACTCAGTAATAAAAAGGAGCTAACTTAATCTACACAACAACTTGGATGGCTATTAAGGGCATTATGCTAAGTGGAAAAAAAACTGTGAAAAGGTCACATACTGTATGACTCCATTTATATAACATTCTTGAAATGGCATTATACAGATGGAGAACGTATTAATGATTCCCAGAGACATGGGTGGGGTGGGGGGGCGGAGGATACAATTTGTTGTGGTTGTTGTAAAGGAGATTCAAACACTGGGCTAGCAAATGAAAACCATAGCTATAGTCTCTGAATTTTCAAAGGTTGTAAGAAAAACTGGAGATCCAAGAAAGCGTCAACCCTGAGTAGTGGGGGTTTCTGAAAATGGACCAAGAAGAAATGGAATAACAACACCCTTCAAGTGACCAGTGTGCCTAGAGCTGCAGTATATGTAATGGAAAAGCATTCATAATATTCCCACATACTTAACTCTTCTTGAAATTTCAAGGAATCACAGGTGCTACTCATTTTCAATGGGGGGAAGACAAATCAAAGATGTTTGTGTTCCTGATATTCTATTATTTCTAAACTGGAGAGGTAAAATGCAGTATCATCCAGGGTAGCTGTCCTTATATAAAACTATTACAGTATCAGGGCGGCCGATTAGCTCAGTTGGTGAGAGTGCAGTGCTCATAACACCAAGGTTGCTGGTTCGATCCCCACATGGGCTGCTGAGATGCGCCCTCCACAACTAGATTGAAATAGCTGCTTTACTTGGAGCTGGTGGGACCTGGAATAACACACTGTTCTCCAATAAAATTTCAAAGAAAATAAAAAAAGAAACTATTACAGTATATAGTAGGGGAGACCTGGAGAAAGTCCGAGTCTCTTGGAGTTTAAATTCATTCCCTCAATTGTTACTCAAAGACGGGTCCTGGGTAATTAGATGCACTCAGGAAAAAAAAAAGAAGAAGAAGAAATGTAAAAAAAATAAAACAAAACCAAAACCCCACAAATTATTTACTTTTTTTATAGAAAACATAATATTTTACCACTTATTCATTTGTATTTGAAAATCTCAAAGGACTCAATGTCAAGAGAATTAAGAATAGGTAAGAGTTGAGCTAAGAAGCAACAGATGAGAAAGACAAAAGGGGGGAAGGTGAAATCAAGTTGTATCTTTGGAATTCTCAAAATAAGGCAGTCACCTCTGTGACAATCAACTACAGAGTCAATGAATAGACTCCCACACATTGAAGAACAATAGTCTTAATTAAAATGAGAATCCCTCTCCAAAGAAAATTCCAGTTAATAATATACTGCTGCAAAGTGGCTATGTTTATTTTACCAGAATTATGATAATTGTTTTTGTAGTTACATTGCAGCTTCAAATTTTCTTCTTTATAACCATTTGTAGTTTACTTCTCAAGTTGGTGCATATTATTATTTTTGCGCCTGAAATTAGTACAGAAAATGATATCATATTGTACATACTTATTGAACGTTAGTGACTTAAATTATAACATTTCCCTGGATTGGTACAGAAAAACTTCTATGATAAAACTTTAAATCAACATTTTATCAGATCAAATAACAGAATGCCTCGGTTCCATTCAAAACTTCAAATTGGGCC
>NW_017731453.1:432250-450043 GCF_001890085.2 Hipposideros armiger | reverse complement strand
ATATATTTGATATAATACAAAACTTCTTTTAAAAATTACTTATTTAATGCCAAACAAGTTCGATGTACCTCAACCTTTTTTAGCCTCTTTGGCTTCCATTTCCTCTAAAAGAATTGTGAAATAAATGTCAAAAAAAGTATATAATGTATATGCACTATTTAAAGAATAATGAGTAAATAAACAGCTGTGCATCCCCAAGCTGAAAAAAAAAGAACATTAGCAGTACACAAGTTTTAGTAAATGGTAAACTCATTGACATTTATTTCTTACTAATTCTCAAAGTTCTGAAGCATACAAAAAGGTTTTCTTTAATATAAAAATAATTTTTGACTAAATTTTATTCTATATTTATTGAGGGAATATTGCCCATATGATATATTTCTCTTGGAATACATGGCTCACTACGTGGTGAATTTATATGTTTGAAAAACCATGTATGTGTATGAGAGAGAGAGAGAGAGAGAGAGAGAGAGAGAGAGCCAAAAAATGTAGACACATTTTAAGAAAGAAAAAAAAACTGTATTATAATTGCAATACTCAATATATACCTATAAGAAAAGATGAATACAAGTCACGTTTGACTTCTGCAATGACAAGAGGTGTTCAAAGTGGTTACCATCAGTGTCCAGACACTTCTGATTATGGCGAACTACTGCTTGAGCAACGTTGACCAAAGTGTCCACTTGTATACATTTTTTGGCATCCCAGTGTGTGTGTGTATGTGTGTGTGTGTGTGTGTGTGTATGCATCCTGTGTTACATATGCAGAGTTCTACCTTATGAAAAGTGTTGTTTTTCATATCTTTTTTGTTTTTCGGTTTCATTATGGATGTTTTTGCATTCTGAAAGAGGTGTGTTCAAATCTTCTGTTAGGATTTTAGATCTGTCCCTTTCCTGGTTTCCTTATACTTTTGCCAGTTAATGTTTTCTATATTTTAAAACTGTAAATAGTTGTTTGGATAGTAGTCATCCTAATATGGGTGGGCAAGCATGTGGAAAAATCGAAATCCTTATACAATGCTGGCGGGAATGCAAACTAATGTAAGCTGCTATGGAGAAAATTGTGGAGGTTCCTTCAGATTTAAAGATAGAACTACTTTGTGATCCATCAATCCCATTTCTGGGTATTTACCTAAAAGAATTAAAATTAGGATCTCAAAGAGATATTCGCATCCCATTTTCATGACAGTTTTAAGTCACAAGAGCCAAAATGTGAAAACAACCTCAACGTTCATCTATAGGTGAATGAATGAATAATGAAAATGTGGTTTATACATACAGTGCAATATTATAATATTCCAATAAGCAGCATAAAAAACATCTGCAATATGCAATAACATGGATGAATCTTGAGGACATTATGCTAAGTGAAATGAGCCTGTCTCAGAAGGACAAATACTGCTTGAGTACACTTATAGGAGATTTCTACAATTGACAAACTCATAGAAGCAAAGAACGGAATAGTGGTTGTCAGGAGCTGGGGCGGGGGTAGTTGCCAATCAACGTGTATACAATTTCATGTTTGCAAGATAACCAATAAGTTCTAGAGATCTGATGTACAACATTGTGTCAATAGATAACAGCATTGTATTTTACACTTAAAAAAATCTGTTAAGAGGTTAGATTTCATGGTATGTGTTTTTACAACAATAAAAAAGAATTAATTTTTCAAAGTTATGTAATTAGGTGCATAGAAGTTGATTGCTAAAATTGCTTCCTAGTGTATTACACCATTCATTTAAAAAAAATCATTGCTTATCCTTTTCAGTGTTTTTTTTAACCTTGAATCCTACTTTTTTCTAATATGCGTAATACCCCTCTGCTTTGATTCTTTTAGCATTTCATTAATAGTTTTCCATAATTTATTATTAAACTCTCTGTATCATTATGCTTTAAGAGTGTCCATTGTGAATATCTTATAGTTGTTTTATTATTGTATATTTTGCTTTGTTTTCTTCCATTTTGAAATCTCTAACTTTTAATAGAGAAATTTAATGCATTGACATTTATTACAATTTCTGGAATGCTTGGTTTTAGCCCTGCTATCTTATTTTATATACTTTTAAAAATTTTTCATACTTTCATGTTTTTGCTTCTTAAAAACACCCTTGTTGAATTAATGGAATTTTCTTTGTTTCATTTTTCTTCCAATGGTTTAGAATTTATGCATTTTACATTGTTTGACAAAAAACGACTTAATAACATATTTAACTTATATTTTCTATCAGCATCTAGCATTAATACCTATACCTTATGTCAAATAGAATACATCATGAAAGCACTTTACTCTGCTATATTTTCTTGGTAATAAATACATGTATATGGACAGGTTCATTATAAAACTGATAGAACATAAAATTTTTGCATCTTCACATATCAGTGAAGATCAAATTAAATTTATATCATTAAATATTAACAAAGACCAAATTAAAGCACAAGTAGCTCTAAGGTGCAAATTGAAAATTACTCCAAATTCACTGTTATTAATGGCTATTATTTTAGAATTTTCTCAACACATATGCATATATTCTTAATTATTATTTTTTATATAAGTATAGAAATATAATTTTACTATTGACTTTGAAATACCACTCTCAGTGGTAAGACTGACATACTTGGAATTCTGGCATAACTTCTTTTTTTTAAATTTTTCTTTTTTTAAATTTGGGAACAGTGTGTTTTTCCAGGACCCATCAGCTCCAAGTCAAGTAGTTGTTTGAATCTAGTTGAGGAGGATGCAGTTCAGTGGCCCATGTGGGGATCGAACCGGCAGCCTTGGTGTTATGAGCACTGCGCTCTAACCAACTGAACTAACCAGCCGCCCCTGGCATAACTTCTTTAATTCAATATCATCAGTGAACTTTTGTAAGAGTAATATTCTTGCATGTTCCAAAGACAGTGCCCAGTAGCTTCTATTACCTTCCAAATGGCTGAATTTATGCATATATTGAATATAAATATGAGATTTGCCACACTTCTAATAAAGAGGAATGAAGATTCACTTTAAGACATAAATCTGTTGTATCAAAATTTGCTAAAGATATTTACGGCATGAAGACTATAAATAAGCATTTCCATTTTATTACTTGTAACAATAGTTATGCTAAAGGACCATTAAGAAATTTTAAATAGAGTTGGAATAAAGTGAAAGAATGGCCTTAAGAATAACTTGGTTGAGCGACTGAAAATGATTTAATCTGACATCTGTAGAATGCTATAAGTGAGATCAAAACCTTTCCTGTATTTTATTTTGGTTTTTTAAAGGCTGCTCACATTCCTGAGTGTATGTTGTAGCTTTTTTTTTTTTTAATTGGGGAAGAGCCATGGTCATTGGTTACACATTGATACTACGATGGTGTAGTTGACTCTTAGGGAAGGCGCAGCTCACAGTGGCCCATGCAGGGATCGAACGGCAACCTTGGTGTTATTAGCACCATGCTCTAACCAACTGAGCTAACCGGTCACCCCTGTAACTTCTTTGATGATGAGGAAGTTGGCTCTCATTGCTAAAATGTATTGTACTTTTAAAAACCTAGGATACATGTACAGTGATTTCAGATTTGCTAACCCTTACACCTGTGGAAAAAAAATTTAGCAATGAGGGTACGAAGCTTGTGTACAAGTCTTTGTTTTTAATCTTTCAGTATCTAGTCAAAACATCATTTTCCAAAGTTACGAAAGTCTGCTCCTCTCTTCGCCACCTCCTTCAGTATGGTTATGACCTACATTTTAATAGTTAGATTCATTTGTGACAGTCTGCTTGCCATCTGGAGGTCCTAGGACATCCTGTTTGATTTTGAATTTTTTCCCCTAAAATGAAATCTTTGTGGTGTAGAGTTTTAAGGGTTTTGACAAATGCGTGGTGTCCTATATTCAGCATCACAGTATCATACAGAACAGGTCTCAAACTGCAAAAATTAGCTTGTGCTGACCCACTGAAGTCCATCTCTTTTCCCAGTCCCTGAAAGTCCCAGTCTGTTTTCCATCCCTATACACATGCCTTTTCCAGAATGCGATATAATGGAATAATACAATATGCAGCTTTTCTGTCTGGCTTCTTTTTCTTTCTTTCTTTCTTTCTTCCTAATAAATACATTTTTTGTTGTTGTTTACATTTTATTGGGGAGCCGTGTGTTTTTCCAGGACCCATCAGTTCCAAGTCAAGTAGTTGTCTTCGATCTAGTTGTGGAGGGTGCAGCTCAGTGGCCCATATGGGGATCGAACCAGTAACCTTAGTGTTGTGAGCCTGCGCTCTAACCAACTGAGCTAACCGGCCACCCCCAGCTTCTTTCAATTAGAAAAATATATTTGAAAACCATCCATATTGTTTGTTGCATAGATCAATAGGTCCTTCCCTTTCATTTCTGTGTAGTATTGTGTGTTTTGAACGTACTGTGGATTGGTTACACATTAACTTGTTGAGAGACTTCTGTTATTTTTCAGATTTTGGCAATTATGAATATACATTCATGCACAGGTTTTTTGTGGGAACATAGGTTGTCGATTCACTTGGGTAAATGCCTAGGAGTGGGATTGCTGAGTTTTATGGCAAGCGTTAGCTTCTCTTTGTAAGAAACAGTCAAAGTTTGCATTCCCACCAATTATGTTAAAAGCTACAGATATCCTCAACAGTACATTTTTTTTGTTTTTCAATCAATGTGTATGGCTATCATATTGTGGTTTTAATTTTCATTTCCCTAATGAATAGTGATGGTAACTAACGTTTCCAATGCTTATTTGCAATCCGTATATCTTCTTTGGTGAAGTGTCTGTTCTGATTAATAAAAAAGTTTATTAATTTTTTGCTTGTTGAGTTTTACCTTTCTATTACATAGAGAGTATATAATCACATAATCAAATGTTACTTGCGAAAATTTCTCAGTTTGCAGCTTGTCTTTTCATTCCTTTAGCAATATCTTTTGTAGAGCAAGTTTTTAATTTTCATAAAATCCAATTTATCAGTTTATTGTTTGGTGGGTCGTGTTTTTGGTGTTTTATCTAAAAGCTCTTTGACAAATCTAAAGTCACACAAATTTTTAGCTACTTTTAGTGTCAGTTGTGCAGTATGTGAGAAATTTTTTTTTTTTTTTGCTTGTGAATGTTCTATTGGGTCACCACCATTTGTTGAAAAGATTATCCATTGAATTGCCTTTGCATCATTGTTAAAAATCACTTGACTCTATTTGTGTGGGAACTTTCCTGGGTCTGGTATTTGTTACACTGATAAAAGTGTAGGTCCTATTGCCACATCACAGTGTTTACGGTAGCTTTAGAATGTGTTGAGATCCAATAGTTTGAATATTCAAACATTGTTCTGTTTCAGAATTGTTTTGAATATTCTAGTTTCTATGCCTTTACATATAAATTTTAGAATCAGGTTATCAATCTCTACAAAAAGCTTGCTGCTGTTTTGTTGGATTATGTTGTACCTATGGATCCAATTAGAGAGAACTGACATTTTGACAATATTGAGTCTCCCAATCCATGACTATGGAATATCTCTCCAGTTACTTAGGTCTTCTCTGATTCATCACTGTTTTATAGCATGCTATACAATGACCTGGCACATATTTTGTTACAATCATACCTAAGTATTTATTTTTATCTTTGTGTTAATGTCAGTGGTATTGTGTTATTTATTTCAGAGTCCAATTATTCATTGTGGTTATAAGAATACTACTTTATTTTGTAATTTACCTTGAATCCTGCATAGGCAGTAATGTTATCTACTACTAGAGAGGGTTTGAATTCTTTATTTCAAATTATTTTCCCTGACATAAAACAGTTGATGACTTAAAGTGTGATGCTCAAAAGCAGTAGTGAGAGAAGACACCTATGTCTTGTTCTTGAACTTAGGGGAAAAGTATCCATACTCTTCACCATTGAGTACGTTGTTAGCTGCAGGGATTTTAATATATGACTTTCATGAGGTTAAGTAAGTTATCTTCTAGTCCACATTTCTTGACATTTTATTAGGATTTGCTTTTGACATTTGTTGAATAACTTTTCTGAATCTATTGAAATGATCATATGATTTCTTTCTACGTAGTCTGTTCATAAGTTAAAATATATTGATTCATTTTCAAATGTTAAACCAGCCTTTCATTCTTGGAGTGAAACCCACTTGTTTTTGGTGTATTATTCTTATTATGTAAAGTAGATTGGATTTGTGACAATTTTGATGAGGGTTTTTGCATTTCTGTTCGTGAGGGATATTGGTCTGTATAGATACTGCTCTGTAATGTCATTGTTTGTTTTTGATATTAGGATAATGCTGGAATTGTAATATGAGAAAATATGTGTTTATTTCTCTTCTACTTTTTGGATGATATCATTTAGAATTGGTATTTCTTGTTCTTTAAGTGTTCGATAGAATTCACCAGTAAAACCATTTAGGCCTGGAGTTTTCTTTGTTTTGGAAAGATTTTTAACTACAAACTCAATTTCTTTAGTAGATGTAGGATTGTTCAGATTATTTATTTCATTTCGAGTGGGTTCTGGATATTATTGTCTTTGAAGGAATTCATCATCCATTTCATTTAAATTGTTACATTTTTGGATGAATAGTTTGTGACATTCTCTTATTATTTATTTAATGTATCTGTAGGCAGTAGTGATGCCTCCCCTTCCATTTTTGATAGTGGTAATTTGTGGTCTCTCTTTTTTATTGGTAGGAATGGCTAGAAGTTTATTGATTTTTATTGATCTTTTAAAGAAAATTTCATTTGACTGATTTTTTCTATTTTCTTTTTTCTATTTAATTTATTTCTGCTCAAATCTCTATTATTTCTTCCCTTTTGCTTGTGTTGTGTTTAATTTGTTATTTTTTTCACAATTTCTTAAAGTTGAAGATTAGGTTATTATTTTAAAACTTTTCTTTTACTACTTTATCAAATGTAATAATAATAAATGTCATTAAATATAAGCATTTAATATTATAATAGTCTGTGAGTTTGCTTAAGTGCATCCCATAAATTTTGATATTTTCCCCTATAATTTTCATTTATTTCAATAATTTATTTTTCCCTTAAGATTTACATGTATGTTATTTAATTTTAAAATATTTGATGATTTTCTACATATCTTTCTTTGCTTATTTCTACTTTAATTCCTTTGTGGGTCAAGAACATAATTCATATGATTTCTATTTTTAAATGTATTAAGGTTTATTTTATGACTCAGAATTTGGTCTAATTTGGTAAACATCCCACGTACACTTGAGCACCACTCTCAAGCGTTTTCTGCTATTGTTGGGTGGAGTTCCATAAATGTTAATTAGATCTAGGGAGTTGATGGTATTTTTCAGGTCATCAGTATCCTTACTAATATTATTCATACTTGTTCTGTCAATTTCTGAGAAATGAGTATTGAAATCTCCAAGTATAGTTGTAGGTTTGTCCATTTCTCCTTTTAGTTTTTTTTTTGCCTCATGCAATTTTGAAGCTCTGTTTTTAGAGGCACACACCCTTAGTGTCATAAAATAAATCTTAACACATTAAAAATAGAAATCATATATATTGTTTAGATTTAAAGTTAATATCAAAGGATGTTTACAAGGAGCATCAAGAAACTTTCCATGAAGAATAGCAAAGGAATGAACTCCTACAGGAATTAAAATGAACCATAAATCAAGGTTAGTTAAGAGTGTGGCATTGGCATAGAAATTTACAGATAACTTAGTGAAACTGGGTTGCATGGTCAGAAAAAATTTTGAATACACATGGGAAATATATTATGAAAGTGCTTTTGTTTAAACCTCAACTCCTCTACTTCTTAGGCTATAACCATGAAAAAATATTTATATTATAATTCCTTAAATAATTGGCCACTTTATAGTTTTCTAATGTAAGGTTTCTCTTTATCCATGATAGTATTCCTTGTTCTGATTTCTACTTTGTTTGATATCAACAAAACTACTTCATATAAAACTACTTTATATATGCACTATATAACTTCCTCATTTTTTTACTTTTAGGTGCGCTATATCTTTATACATAAAATGGATTTCTTGAAAATAGCACATACTTATGTCTTCCTTTTTTGTTATCCAATTTGACAATCTCTGACTTTTAACTGATATGTTTAGACTACTCATATTTAAAATTATTGATTGGGTTGGGTTAAAATCTATATCTCACTGTTTTCTATTTTTTCCACCTTTTTCTTGGTTTCTATGCTTTCTAACTTTACTTGGGTTAATTGAGCATTTTTATTTAATTTTATCTGTCTCTTTACTCACTATCTATCTATCTATCTATCTATCTATCTATCTATATTAAAAAGTTTGTCAGTTGCCCTAGGGTTTATAATATACGTTTTAATTAATATCGGGCTGCCTTCAAACAAAAATAGACCATTTCCCCATGTTCCCTTGAAGCTGAAGCTATTTGCAACAACATGGGTGGACCTTGGGGGCATTATGCTAATTGAAATCAACCAGGCAGAGAAAGACAAATACTGCATGGTGTCACTTATATGTGGGATCTAAAAAAAGAAGTTAAACTCATAGAAACAGAGAGTAAAAAAGTGGTTACTGGGGGCAGGGAGGTGGCGGAAATAGAGAGAGGTGGGTAAAGTACAAGCTTTCAGTATAAGATGAGTAAAGTCTGAGGACCTAATGTAAAACCTGGTGGCTATATGATAATACTGTATTATATAATTGATATTTGCTAAGACAGTAGAACTTAAATGTTCTCACCAAAAAAAAAAAAAGATAAATAATATGTGAGGTGATGGATGTGTTAATTAACTAGATGGGGAAATTGCTTCGTAATGTATGTGTATATCAAATCACCACGGTGTACACTTTAAATATCTTACATTTTTATATGTCAGTTATACCTCCATGAAGTTGAAGAAAAAGAAATAGAATAGGGCCGGCCGAGTGACACGTTGGTGAGGAATTGGCTTGGGACACCAGCTCTGAGCAGCAGGGCCCCAGTTCGGATCCCACATGAAGGCCAGTGACGCTGCGCCCTCTACAGCTAAGATGGTGAACAACAACTCGACCTGGAGCTGGGCTGCCGTGAGTCGCCAGCGATGGCATAGGCTGCAGAGGTACAGCCCGGCAGTGGACGTGAGCTTTCGTGAGCTTTCATGAGCCACCGTGAGTGGCTGTCCAGAGGCCGGTGACCAATCTGCCTCAGCCAGGAAGAGCGCAATGATAATACCAACATGGGACAGTGAAGCGACGTCCTCCACAACTAGACTGAAGAACCAAAGGACAGCAACTTGTCTGTTCTCCTTCCCCAATTCCCCAATAAAAAATCTTAAAAAAAAAAGAAACAGAATAATGCAATACTACCTTTGTAATGAAAATATTTAAATACTACTCACAACAGAAATGCCAGCTATGTACTGTGTTACTAGTTAATGTAACTACTAGCTGATACAACAGAGAAAACCTAAAATTGGCTGGCTTAACACAATGAAAGTTAGCTTTGTTCACATAAATTCTAATGGCAGTTGGCAGTGTCTCTCTGCTCTCAGGGATCCAGGCTGTTTCCACTCTTTCGCTTTACCATGGAAACACAGGGTAGCCGTGTTTGCGGCCGAGTGGAAGAGAAAGCATAGGAATGGCCCACTGACTTCTGTCTAATGACACATTGTCTGGCAATATACTTTTCCCCTTTGTCCAGGAAAAAGGGAAAGATAAGGTGTGGATAAGTACTTATAGTTTTTCCCATAAGCTGTCCATAGTAGGCACTCAACGAAATCAACCATTATAATGTGTTCTAACAACTCTCCTCATTTCTCGGAGGCATTCCTGAGGAAGCCAGGTTTACTTTGAAATCCTCTAACTTTTCAAGTGCCTACTATATGACAGGTGCTTTCAAACACAGGGTCACATCTGGTTTTCAAACGATCATGTAAATGTCAGCAGGAAAAAGACACCCTTCTTCACTCAGCCACACTTTTCTGTACTGCCCTTTGCAATAACCTGTATAGTATCATAGGCTGAGAATGTTCTTCCTTTTGATGCATGGTCAAAATTTTAACTTGTAAGCCTCTGCTACCATCCACATGACTGAACACCTGTACAGGCGCCATTAGGCAAAATGAAAACCAGGGTTTTCTTGTGGGGAAGGTACACAGACCAGAGGCAGTGGAATGGTATTTGTTTCTTCTTTAATCAGAGTTAGCACATCCACCAAAGAACCAATTTTCAACTCCTAGGAGAACTCCATGGTTTTAGGAATTCAGCTTTAGTAGATGTTTGCTCCACAGTGATTTCCACGGTCTTTCCACACCTACCATTTATGAGGGAGCCTTTGGTTTTTAACTGCCTAGGTAAGCTCATTCACCTTGGTATGAGTTCACTGGCCAGTTTCAAAGAAGACACCCCATTAAAATCCTACTGCAAATATCAGAGCGGTTAAAAAAACCTCTGTGTCATATCAGGTTTATACTCCCCAAACCAGTAGATTGTGTGCCAAGTCAGACTCTACTTACCAGCCCTTCTGGAAAACACCTGGAGAGTGGTTGAACAGGCCAGGGTGGCGGGGGAAGTGACCAGACAGGTGAACTTCGGTGTCCAAATTGAACTTTTAAGTCAAAGGGGCTGTTGCTATCGAAGAGGTTCCAGGGTGAGGGGTGGAGCAGCAAGGGGTTTTCTGCAAAGAGGAATGCTTTATGTCAGGGGACGGGCAGGTGATTCTAGGCTGTTCCACAGGGAGTAGGGCACAGTTCAGAGGAAGATGTAGTGAAGAGCTGGTAAGAAGGTCAGGTTCCAGGGTAGGACAAGGGGGCTGCAGCGCAAGATGAGGGGAAAGGCGCTATAATTCAGGGAAGTGCTGGGATCAGAAGGAGAGACAGACTCAGCTCTCAAGGAATCCTGGGATTCGGGCAGTAAAACCCCAGCTTAATAAAGCCCACAGGCAGTACCCAAATCATGTTTGATTCACAATGTCACCTTCCTTCTTTAGGTCTGCTTTTAGTATCCATGTGTGTGTGTGTGGCCTGAAAGACAATATGGAGAACTGAGAAGAGAAATGAATTAAGAGATGAAAGGTCTGCCTCAGGCTAGGAGGTATGGGATTAACACGGACTCTAGATGAATTTAGACCGGAAGTCTAGTCTCAGCCCTTGTCACTTACTAGCCATGTGATCATAGGGAAATTAGCAAGTGCTATGAACCTCAGGTTCTTCATCTGTGCGGTGAATTTGGTACGCCCTGTCTTGTAGAACTGTTGGAATACGTGTATATATGTAAAGCCCCTGTCGATTGCCTGGCTTATATTGGATATTTATGAATGGTGAGGAATCTGGCTTCTGGCTAAAAATCCTAATGTGTGATTTTTCAGGTGTGAGCATAGGTCATTGGAAAGGCTTTACCTGGCAGGCCTCCTGGAGGAAGCTGCCCTCTCCACCTCACACTGCATCACTGACGGATTGCAGACTTGGAGGGGATGGCAGTCAAAGACTCAGGCCCGTCTTCTCATACTGGCATTGCATTCTAGCCTTGTGCTTTCACTCTCAAGTGTGCCTATCCGAGGCCTTGGACAGATGTCCACTTCAGGACCTCTGCTGAGGCCTCCTTTTGGGGGGAATAGGGAGAAACCTTGAAGATGCTTTTCCCACCACTTTTCCACTGCTAGTGCTTCCCCCTTTTCTTCCTCTGATTCCAGGAGCCATAAAACTTCCAGAGCCCTTTGTTCTGACTCCCTCACCAGTAAGGTGACCCCCAGGTCTGTACTGATCCACCCAACCCACATTGGTGGAAAATGAAACAGAAGGAATCAGCCCTTCTTTCTCTTTGACACTCTTACTTATACCATCACAGGAAGTGATCCAAGGTTGAACTCTACTGTATTTGACTGGTTGCTTCAATCAGCCACTCTGACACCTCTTAGCTTAGCTCTAACTCCAGCTCAGCCGAGCTCCTGAGACATGGCAGTTGTTTCTAATATTATTTTGACCCCAGAATTGGCCACCTTCTCCTCTGGGAATTTGTTTTGTTCTCCAAGACCTCTCAGAGAAAATGCAGTGAGTGCTTTTAGACCCTGGACACCAAATCAGCCCAAAATGCTGCTTCGTAAGTGAAACTCAGTAAATGTCATTTTAGAGAATACATTATCTAATTTGGGTGTGGGTTAGTTGTCTCCAGTTGGATTCAACTCAAAGCTCCTAGAATTCAAGCCAAAGACCAACTCTTTCCCTCCCTCCAGGCTGCTCTTCCATCCAAAACACTGTTTTCATTCATTTCACTGCCACCAAAAATCTATTCCTGGCTTAGAGTTAGCCAAAGCGCACTCAAGATAACCTAATTAAAGTGCCATTTTAATGGAGGGGCTCTGGCTCTCCCAGGCCAAAGGAAAGAGTGCCAGCCTAGTGGTTTTTGGGTATCACTTCAAGGGAACATCACACATTATTTCGGAAATCCTTGCAGATGATGTGTCTAGAACACCTACTTCATACACTGTGTTCAACTGCACTGGGGTTTTACAAGAGCTCAGGACACCTTCCATACCTGCCCCAGGCGGAGATTTCTCTCTGGTTTATCCATGACCTCCAAGGAACTGCTACATGCAGTTTTCCATTCTAGACTTTTCTCTCAACTGTAAGACACGCTGTATAAGAGTCTGGCTCCAGCCACCCCTTAGCTTCACTGTCATCAACTCCCACAGAAGGAATCTTAGTTTCCCCAAGCCCCCGACTGCGGTGGCTCAGGGCATTTTTACTTGACTGCTTGCATCTGGAGCCCCACTGCCTCTCCCGTTCTTTGGTCAGCGCTAAGAGGAGACCTCACCATCTGATGTGATTGCTGCTCTGAGCCTCTCCTTCTCTGGGTAGCGGTGTGTCCTGCTGATCCTAATATCCCAACTGCTAACACAGGGCTGACTAAAGAGCAAGCACTCAATTCATGTTTGGGGAATAAATGAGCCGGTGAGAAAGAGATTTCATTTGAGATTTAATTTCTCCCATAATCTTGAGTAAGCCACACAAATGTATATATACTTTAATTTTACAGAATGACACACTAACAGGAACAAACGAATCCAAAAATTAGCCAGCCTGTATGTTTTTCCCTCTGTTCCTTGAAACTCTTGATTTTACTGCTGGGCTCTTGCACATTGCCAAGGAAATTCCTATTCTAACGCCATGTTATCTTGTGCCGGATCACCAGAAAAAAGACGGGTGCTTTCCTAAATTTCTTTTGCAAAATTGCAAAACTCCTATTCTTAAACCTGAGAAACAGCTATACATGTGTGACCACTGTCATTCATAAACTTGATTCTGAAGCTAATTAAACTTTTTATTACAAGGAACAACAATTGAAACAAACAAACAAAAAAACAATACATCTCCATATCACCCACATTGAACAGGAACACAAAGATGGTGGATACTATGTCCTGTCCAGATCCAGTCTGGCCCTCCACTACTTAGATCTTTGGCCATTGCCTTCAAATGAAGAGTGAAGAATCTTCCTCAGACTTCACTGAGGGCAGGAGGGGCTGCTGGACGTGACACTGGAGCTTTCCTGAACCGCGGCAGTGGCATCGTCCACAGCAGCTCCGACCCGGGCCCGTTCTCTCTCATCTCTCAGCGCCTCCTCATACCAGTATGGGAAGGCAGTGGGGTCAGTCCCACTGATCTTGGCAAAAAACTTCAGGACTTTCATCTTGCTGGTTTCCGCGTGGGCTCGTGGGCCCCACAGGAACTCGTAGCGTGGAGGATCACTGTTGGGGACCTGCTGGTACTCCAGGTAATTCTCCTGCACTAGATCTTTGGTGATGAGCTTCCTGGGCTCCCCGTAGATGAAGTCGTTCTTCCCAGCAAACACTCCCATCATATTCAGCACTTCCCAGATTTTCTCCTCAGGGGCACGGTTACCCTTCATGAAGATGGCCCCCAGGATAAGTACCAGGAGGCCGGTTTTGGGCATGCCCTGGTCATCGCTCAGCATCCCATCGTAAGTGAGGCCTAGCGTTTTGACGAGCACATAGGAATAGCTGGTGGGGTCCACTTCCTTCACTTCGATGCCAAAGACAACCTCCATGCACTCGCAGACTTCCTTGAAGATCACAGGGAAGTGGGCTCCGTGCTCCTTGATGACACTCTTCAGCATCTCTGCCTTTGTGACGGGCTCCTTTGTTATATACTTGACGCTCAGGAACTGCACCAATTCAGCCGTCTTCTTGTGGAGCACGTCGTCGGTGAGCAAGGACTCAGGATCCGGTGCAGCCTGCGAGGTGCTGGGCCCCTCCTCTTCTTGGCGGCCAGAACTCTCATCAGCTTGACTCGATGGAGTGGCTGCGATGGCAGTGGGGGAGGAGCAGGCTCTCTGAGAACTCTGGAGAGGGCTCAGTGTCCCGGTGGCAGGCATCTCCTCTGGGGTGCCCTGGCTCAAAGGAGAGGGACAGGAGGAGGAGGAGGAGGTGGCGGCTTCCTCCTCAGCCATGGAAGCCTGCAAACCCGCCAGGCCTTGTGCCTCTCTTGGGGCCTGAAGTTCTTCCTCAGGCTTGCAATGCTGACTCTTCTGGCCCTGAGACATGACTGGTGGTGGGGGCAGCTGGCAGGAGGGTGGGCAATTGGGACCCACAGACCTTGGGGAGAGAGGGAGAGTGTCAGTGACCCTAGTTGAGAAGCTCACCCATGATGGCTCTGAGAAAGGCAACTCCTAGGTCTCTTTAGGGGCGCTTTCAATCCTCAAAAGGCTCCTGTTCTCCTGGCCGCTAAGAACTGAAAAGAGGAAGTGAGACAACTCCCCAAGGTGTAGCCATCCAGGGTGTAGCCAGCCAGCACAGCCCGTGGATTCCAGGGATGAAAGGCTGGGTGGGGTTGGGCACCACGGGGGCCATTCTGTTGTGGGGTAGGTGGAACCCATAGTAGACATTCAGGGTGTGCACCTCACCTTGACTTCTGGTATTTCCTGGGCCTCCTTTAATATGCTGACCTGAGGACACGTGCCTCAGACCAAGGCCCTCACCTCCCAGTTCCTACAAGAACTGAGGGCATACCTCAGGATGCAGAGTGAAGATCCAGTCCTGCCCACCCCCCCCAGTGTTGCCAGGAGGGGTGGGGCCAGGCTCTGAAGTTCTGCTTTTCTTGGGGTAGATAGTTCCCTCAGGGTTCCCTCAGAACCCTCCTCTTTCCCGTGAGGGGATGGGCCACACTGCTTTTCTTACCACCTCTCCCTTCCTAAGGAGGAAGTGAGGAGGCACCATATTTAGCCACACTTGCCTCGGGCCTCCTGGGGCTGATAGCAGGGGCCATGTGTGTGGCTTCAGTGGGGCCTCCTTTGTCTAGGGTAAGTGGGCCCATTATGTGATTAATCTTGACTCCTGGCAGAGCCTGCTCCATCCCCCACCTTAGCTGACCTGACTTGCATCCACAGATGGAAGCTTCCACTCTCTGAGAGGAACCTCGTCGTCCCCCACCCTCTGTTAGAAGTAACAGCCTACCACAACTGGCCATGCCTGCTTAGTGTCTTCCAGGTATGGCAGCTGGGGTTGGGCCCATTTGTTCTGGGGTGGGGGTCCCCTGAGTCCTCCTTCAGAGTATTCAACTTTACATCTGGCAGGGCCTTAACCCACACTGCCTGCCCCCCGCCCGCCCCAACACACACAGACCCGTCATTTTGTCCTCAGACCTCCCTGAGACCACTGAGACAAAAGGGAAAAGATGCCACATCCAGCTACTCCCGCCCAGGGCTGGCAGCAGGAGCAGGGCAGGTTTCTGTGGGATGTCCTCTCTCTGGAATGGAGTCACAATTCCCGTATTTCCCCATGTAGAAGACGCTCCCGTGTATAAGATGCACATTAATTTTGGGGCCCGAAATTTGAAAAAAAAATATTACATAAAGTTATTGAACTCAAGTTTTATTCATCATAAAATTCATACAACTCCTCATTGCTGTCCAAACTCCCAACCATGAGCTTGTCCTCATCTGTGTCTGATGACAAATCACTGTCTTCATAGATTGCCTTGTCCTCAGTTCCATCTCTGGCATTTGAAAGCTACAACCACTGTATAAGACGCACCCAGTTTTTAGACCCCAAATTTTTCGAAAAAAGGTGCATCTTACACATGGGGAAATACAGTACTCCAGAGAGGGCTTAGGCCACTTCTGTTCTGCTGACCTGAGAATCCCTCCCTTAGGCCATGGCCTCAATCCCCCTGAAATCACCAAGAAGGAAGTAGCGGAGGGTTGGGGGAGGTGCCTCTGGCTCACAGCTTTGCCCAGGGCTAACAAGAGGAGTGAGCCGGAAGGTAGGTGGGGCCCCTCTGTGTACACAGAAGCGTTTCCTTAGTCTTCCCTCACCTTGAAGCCTGCCCTTCCTCAGACTTCTCAATTGGATGCTTGGCAGGGCCCGGAACTTCTCTTCCTGCTGACCTGAGGCTAGCCCCTTCAGACTGCGTATCTCATCTCCCTGCTGTCCCTGATCCAGAAAGGTCTAAGTCGGAAAACCCTACATTCAAGGCCCCTGCATAGGACCTCCCTGAGCTGAAAGTGGGCTCAGAACGGGCTGGGGCTCATAGTGTTCTGTAGTGGGAAGTCAGTCCAGTTGTCCCAGGGGATCATCCCTTTGACTTCTGGAACTGCCCCGAGCCCTCTCCCTTGGTGAACCTGACTGAGTCTGCCTCCCTCTAATTAAGGTGGTCGCCCCCGAGTTCCCAGCGTTGGAAATGAGGGGGGAAGGTTACTTATCCTGACAGCCCTGCCAAGAGTCTCTCCGGGCTGACATCAGGGGTGGAGTGGGATTGTGGGTGGACCCCTCAGTCCTCATTCACGAGGGTTCTCATCTTGGTGCCTGGCTCCTTGATTAAATAAATGCTCTCTGGGAGATTTGCCCTCTCTGCCAGCTGGGAGCGTTTGCCCAGCTGCAACTCTTCCAGAGAAAGGTTTTGGCTCCCAGCTAAATTGCTAGATGGGAGAGCAGCAGCACCCATGACAGGTGGTGGAGATTCCCAAAAGAAGCATCCTTTTCCGTGGTGTGTCTTTACCCACCAGACGCAGACTTTGGAAACGTTTTGTCCTAAAAGGTTATTCTCTGCACTGAAATGACAGAACGGTGTGATTTGGGGAGGCCCTGCTCTTTTGAGATTATCTAACATTGCATCATTCAGTACAGTAATTTCCACATGTCGTAAGCCTCACTGAAATTGAGAAGTGTATTTTACAATCCACCCTGCCATCCCTGATCCAGAAATGGCAGGGGCCCGGGGGAGGCTTGTGTTGTTCACCCTGATGCTTGCTATTCCATTTTTAGTCCGTTCTTTGTACTCTATGAAAATACTGTTTTAAAAGGCCTGGCTTTATCACTAAAGTGGTTTCAGGTGGTTATTAGCACGGACTCTGGGGTCACACTGCATCAATCCAGTTAATCTTGCCCAATATCTGACACTACTCCAGGGCTCCAGGCCTCCGTGGTCTGAGGCGGTGCCTCAGATTTGTGCAGTGAAACAGGGGCAGAAGTTTAAAAGGTTTCCTCCTACCTGCGGTGTCATCCCAAACTTCACTGCCGCCTCCCACTCCCCCTCCAGAAACCAGCACTAGTTCAACACAGGGTTTTCTCATGTTCTGTTATTTAGATGTTGTTGTTGATACTTTTGGTAGGCTGAAAAAGCTCACCCCCTACCCCACCCCCACCAAAGCATACCCCAGTCCCCAGAACCTGTAAATGCTGCCTTCTTTCGAAAAAGAGTCTTTGTAGATGTGATTAATTTAATACTCTTTGGGGGGGGGGATGACTGGATTATCCAGGTGGGCCCCTAAATGTAATCACGTGTATCGTTTTAAGAGGAAGGCGGAAGAATAATCAACAGAGGAGACAATGTGAACATGGAG
>NW_017731453.1:428296-429425 GCF_001890085.2 Hipposideros armiger | reverse complement strand
GGATTTTGCTGACTGTGGCACTTTGGTATCCTTAAACATGTTCTTCAGGCTCCTGTATTTCTTTAAATTGAGAGTTAGAGGTAGAAACTCGATCAGATTGGTTTTTGTTTCCTTCTTTCCCTCCCTCCCTTTCTTCCTTCCCTCCTCTTTTCCACAAGACCACTCCACAGGTGATGCTGAGTACCTCCATTGGGAGGAGACCTGGTTTTCTCCTTTTGTATTGATGTAAGCTATCACTGATGATAATGACTTTTATCTATTAATCCCTTAGGGGTCACAGAATAATCATTCTCTCATTTCTTAATTAGCTTAAATACTTTTATACAGGCACACCTCAAAGATATTGGAGGTTTGGTTCCAGACCACCCTAATAAAGCGAGTATCACAACAAAGTGAATCATAATCTTTTTTGCTGGTGGGAGGTCTTGCCTTCCATTTTTAAAAAAAATGCAACATCTATGAAGCACGATAAAGCAAAGCACAATAAAACGAGGTATGCTTTTGTGCAGAAACCTGTTCCAGTTTGGTTATCCTGAAGGGAACTTGTTGTATTCCATTATATTAAAATCTTTGCTGCATCTAAATTTTGTACAAATTTACTTAACTTGTTTGTTCCTGCTTTTCTCTTGAGTAATTGATCATACTTGCAACAATGTGTTTAAGTATTTTCAAAGGAATGGCTTGTATTAGTTGGCTCTGCTGTTTTCTGTTTCATTAATTCTGCATTTATCTTCATTATTTCCTGGTCTCTGCTTCTTTAGATTGAATGTGCTATGTATTCTGTAGCTTTTTGACTTGCTTGGCTGTTTTAAATATTTCTCATTTTCTAATACATCTATTTAAGACTGTGCATTTCTCACTGACTACCACTTGAGCTGTATCACACAGAATGTTTTATAGCTTCATGGTTATTGCTTGAATATTTTACAAGTTGAGTATATCACTCTTATGTTATTAGAATTTATATTTGTGTTGTCTTAACAATGAGTTTCACCAAGTAAAAGATTTTAATTTTGATGATGCCCAATTTGTCATTTTTTTTTCTATTATGGATTGTGCTTTGGGTTTGAAGTCTCAGAACTCTTTGCTTAACCTGAGTTGCAATGATAGCTCCCATTCTTTTTTCTAA
>NW_017731453.1:404675-427156 GCF_001890085.2 Hipposideros armiger | reverse complement strand
ATGCCAGAGATATTGCAAAAGAAAACGTTGAAGGACTTACTCTATCCAATTTGAAACATACTGTAAAACTACAGGGATTAACACAGTGAAGTATTGATTGAAGTACTGGAATAAAGATCAATGGAATAGAATGGACAGTGAAGAAATTAACACAAGTTTATTGTTAATTGTTTTTTGGTTTTTTTTTAAAGATTTTACTGGGGAATTGGGGGGAGGGGAACAGTGCTAGGAAACTGGGGAAGGGGACCAGCAAAGTTGTTCTTCAATCTTAATTGTGGAGGGCGCCAGTCACCATTTGGCCTCCCATAGGCAGCTCACGGCCTCTAAGCTCAAGGTGCTGTGTTCAATCTTAGTTGCAGGTGGGCGTAGCCACCATCCCATGCGGGAGTCGAACCAGCAACCCTGTTGTTAAGAGCGCACGCACTATCCACTGAGCCATCCGGGCGGGAGCTCAGCTCAAGGTGCTGAGCTCAGTCCTAGTAGCGGATGGGTGCAGCCCACCATTGAACAGGCAGTCTTGTTGTTACACCAGCTGAGCCATCCTGCCACCTGCCGGCAGCCCAGCGACAGCACAGCTTGGGCGCAGCGTCACTGGCCCACATGGGAACTGAACAGGTGGCCCTGCTGCTCAGAGCTCACGCTCTTAAGCCAACCCTTAACCAACTGAGCCACTCGGCCGGCCCCAGTTAATTGATTTTTGATAAAATAGCCAAGGTAATTCATTGGAAGAAAGGATAGTTTTTTCAACAAATGGTACTAGGAAAATTGGGTATCTGCATGCAAAAATATATATAAATTGGAGTTCATCAAAATTAAAAAGTTTTCATTTCGAAAGACACCACTAAAAAAATGAAAAGACAATCCACAAACAAGGAGAAAGTACTTGCAAATCATGTATATGCTAAAGGACTCATATCCAGAATATATGAGAACTCATATAACTCAGTAATAAGAAGAAACCTAATAATAGATGCGTAAAAGGTTTAAATAAAAATTGCACCAAAGAAGATATATGAATAAATATATGAACATATGCTTAACAAAGATGCTAAGGTCATTGGAGAAATTCAAATTAAAACCATAATGAGATACCACTTTATCCACCAGCATGACCAAGATTTAAGAAAAGCAATAAATGTTTATCATATTTTAGAGAAATTGGAACTTTCATATACTGCTGTTGGCATTTAAATTGTACAGCCAATTTGTACAACAGCTAATTTTCTTAAAAATTAAAACATCAACTTACAACAACACCCAGTAAAACAACTCATGTCCACAGAAAGACTTGTAAGGGAACATTCATAGCAGCATTATTCATAACAGCCAAAAAGTGGAAGCAACCCAAATGTCATCAACTGGTAAATGGATTTTTAAAAAGCAGTTAAGTCCATATCATAACATTACATTTTCAACTCAAAGGAACAAACTACTGATGCATCGTGTAGAGCATGGTAGAGCTTTAAAAACATGCAAAGTGAAAGATACAAGCCCCAAAGACCACATATCATGATTCCATTTTTATGAAATTTCCTGAAAAGGCAACTCAGAGACAAAAAACATAAATGTTTTTTCTGTGGCTAAAGTGTGAACGGTGATTGATTGCAAATTATTTTGAGGGAATTTGGGGGGTTGCTATTGTCTGAATGTGTCCCCCAAAGTGCATATATTGAAATCCTAACCTGTAAAAATAATGGTATTAGGAGGTGGGGCCTTTGGGAAGTGCTTAGAGCAGCGGTTCTCAACCTTCCTAATGCCGCAACCCCTTAATACAGTTCCTCATGTTGTGGTGACCCCCAACCATAAAATCATTTTCATTGCTACTCTATAACTGTAATTTTGCTACTGTTATGAATCGTAATGTAAATATCTTTTTGTTTTCCAATGGTCTTAGGCGACCCCTGTGAAAGGGGCATTCGAGCCCCAAAGGGGTCGCGCGCCACAGGTTGAGAACCGCTGCTCTAGAGAGAGCCCTAGGCTGTTACACCAAGTGAAGACACAGCAAGAAGGCCTTGATCCAGGAAGAGGACTCTCACCAGAATGCGACCAGACTGGCGCCTTGATCTTGGAATTCCCAACTTCCAGGTCTGTGAGAAATAATTTCTGTTTGTAATAAGCCAGCCATTCTATGGTATTTTATTATAGCAGCCTGAACAAGCTAAGACAAGGGGTGATATCAATGTCATAAAACTAGATTTTGGTGATTATTGCACAGCTCTATAAATTTACTAAAAATCATAGGTATTTATACAATTGATAAATCGTATGACATGTAAATTATATCTTATTAAAGCTATAAAAGTATGAATCTGCTCATAGTCATAACAATGAGTCTGATTGTTGGGTACACTAGCCTAGATGGGCAAAAGTGGCATTTTAGCACATTGGTGCCTTAAGCCTTAGCTAGTTGGTGATTAAAATTTTTTTTTTTGCTAATTCTTACCTTTATGTCAATGACTGATAGATATGATCACTCACTATGCCTTGGTGGCTCACCAAGAGCTTTTATGAAATGAGCTATATCATCCTAGGGCAACAGAGCTGAATCATTGTCTGATCCTGCCCTTGACCAAAGGAGGAATAATTACAAAAGCTACTTAATCCTGTTAAGTCTCAGACACAATTTAATGGAGGCCCATGAATCGAGTCAGCTGTCTGATAAAAGACATTTATGTTGGAGAGCATAAAACCAGTATCAGTTTTATTGAGTTAGGAAGCCATGTCTGATGGGTAAATCTTTGTTTTTCAGATAGCATTTAGCATAAAACAATCAGTAGTCTTTATTTTACTCCTCTTAAGGGTATTGGTTGAGGGTCAGATGTCACTGGTGTTTAGCAGCTTTAATCTGAGATGTTTCAGAACCATGGTACCGGGATACCCTGAACTGGTTGGCTCACTGTCTTAGTCCATTCCGGCTGCTATATAACAAAGTAACATCGACCGAGTGGCTTATGGACAACAGAAACTTATTTCTCACAGCTCTGGAAGCTGGAAGTCCAAGGTCAGGGTGCCAGGCAGCATGGTCAGCTTTTGGTGAGCATCATCTTCCGTGTTGCAAACTGCTGTCTTCTCACTGTGTCCTCACATGGTGGAAGGGGAGCGAGAGCCCTCCCTTTTATATGGGCACCATTCCCATTCATGAAGGATCCACCCTCAAGACCTACTTAGCGCACAAAGGCCCCACCTCCAATACCATCACATCGGGGGATAGAATTTCAGCGTATGAATTTAGGGGGGACACAAACATTCACTCCATTAACTCACTGTAGCCACAAGATGATATCCATACTCCTCATCAAGGAACGTGAAATCTATTACAAACTCATCTCAACCCCCTACAGTGCGAGCTCCTGTCACGCCATCCATGCCCTTACTCCAGCCACTCTCACCTTTTCACTGTTCCTTGAGAAATTGAACTTCTCTCACCACTACATTCATTGCAAACTCTATTCCCTTGCCTAGTACTACTCAGCGTACCCTTCCAGGAACAGCTAAAATTGCACCTCTTTTATGAAGCCTTCCTGAAATGTCCCCATCTCATTTTCTCTCTCCTCCTGCTTACACAGCTATTTATACTTACTTTTTTTTTACTTTTATTTTTTTTTTTATAGCGGAGCCGTCCTGCCATCTGTTGGCAGCTCAGCAGCAGCTCAACTTGGGCCGGGAATCGAACCGCGGTTGCTCAGAGCGTGCACTCTCGAGTAAACTCTTAACCAACTGAGCCACTCGGCCGGCCCTATACTTACTTTTGTTGCACTTATGACAGTGTATTATGCCTTTTATGCCTGATAAATTGTGCATTTCCCAAGGAAAAGAATATACCTATCTATGTTTTGATCCTTAAGTCTTGGTATAGTATATGGCGCGTGGTAATCATTGAGTTACTGGATAAATGAATTAAGGCTGAATGAGGTTCAGTCACTATTGTTATCTTTTAAAAAAACACACAGCCCCAAGCCTCCAAGTGACGCCCTCTTTCAGAGGAGGATAAACAAAACAGGCTCACCTGTAGGTAACCTGTGAGAAGGACAGTGTTTAGAGAAGAGAGTGATGAGAGGCAGCGCTGGGGTGTCTAAAACATTGTTGTCAGGTATTCATCTATATATGTGACATTGGAAGTCAGAAAAATCACAGGATCAGAAATTTACAGATAAGAAAAGAGGAAAAAGGTAACCACATGAGGCTATAGATGTGTTAATTAATTTGATTGTGGGAATTCTACAAATTACACATATATCAAGTTATCACGCTATACATTTTAAATATATTACAATTTTATTTGTCAGTTATACCCCAATAAAGCTGGAATAAAAAGAAATTTCCAGATAAAAAGCTAATAATAGTTTTAGAAATTTTCTTTAGGTATTGTTAAAAAATATGCTTTATCTCAACTATCAATAAACAGCCTTTGAAATTTTCTCTAGTGATAAAACATAGAACTGGTTACATTATCTATTGCCAAGATCACCACCTTGAGTCTTATCATAAGTGGCATTCCTTTTGATGTATTAAAAATAGTAATAATAGCTATTACCTATTGAATATCAGCTATACACTAGTAATTGTGCTCATTGCTTTGCATATATTATTCCAAATATTAATATGCCAACAATATGAGGTCATTTTACAGATAAGTACATTGAGGCCCAGAAACCTATAGCAAACTGTTCAAGATTAGTTAAGTAGAAGAGCCAAAATGTGAACACAGATTCATCTTATCCAGAGTTCGTGATCTGTCCTGTTATGTCATGAACAGTTTTGTTTGTTTGTTTGTTTTTTTGACCAATATTTACTTTTGTGTGACTTTTAATTTTTTCTTATTAGTTTAAGGTGTACAAAACAATGAAATAGTTATGCTTTTTATCTTTCACAAAGTGACAACCCCCTTCCCCCAATCCACTGCCCCTATGAACAGTTTTGCTTCATAGGTATTAAAGGGAACTACAGTTAGACGAGGAAACTATATATATAATTACTAAATGTGAATCATGAGTGCAAGTTGTTTCAGAAATAATTGCAAATTTGGTGACCAAGTAATTACATCAGATTTCTTTAACACATAGTACAACAGTTATTCTAGCAGTAAATAGTAGCTATATTTAGTAAATACTCAGTGCATTTATCTATTGTGTATTAATAGACTGTTTCATATATAAGAATACTTGAAAAATATAAGCCAGCACTGTTGGGTATTAACAACATTTAAAGAGATCTGAAAACTGAAAAATATGCTTTATAAAATATAACTTTATTAAACAAAACAACAACCTAAACATTGAGGAATAAAGTCAAATCTAGAAGCAATCACTTAACTTTTGTCTGTGCCTCAATGCATTTCAATTGCTATTTTAATAGTATCAGTAAAATGCATCTGTATATGTAAATTCCAAAATCACACATTTTGCATTGCATTTACATAAGTACTTTGGGCACTGCTTAGGAAAATATGCACTATTCAGCATATTCTAGATCTGCGGGGTTTGAGTTATTATCAAAAGGATCTTTCACCTCTAAGTACATACAAGTCGTGTATTTTCAAATAGACAAGTAGAATGTTAGAGCCATCGACTTGTTGGAGAAATGCTATAATAATAAGATGTATTTAAAACCATGACAAATAAACTAATAAGGTCATGAATACAAAGCATAATTTTTTTAAAAATATTTTAAAGAAAACATATGTTACCTACATAAAATATAATAATAGATGATTTTGCATCTCTGCTTGAGGATGAGGAGAGCTGGAAAGAGTGTCACTCCATTTTGCAATTTAAATAGCTAACAAAAAAATTCTTCCAATTCATAGTTTTTCACGAACTTGTGAGAGATTTGAGGCTGCAGGGCAAACAAGTGTCCCAAAATCTGAGGAAAAGATGCGAGCACTGACTTACTTGAAGAAAACACAACCAGATGATGGTAAATGGAATTCACCTAGGGTGATTGATGAATTGTTGGAGACTGTGAATCCCATGAAGACAACAAAAATTGGGGAAGTCTGCAATATCTTGAGGGCCTTTTCTGCATGTACATTACCCGGTGCTCACAGAAAAGGTGAAAGACTAGAAAAGCTCCTCTTGTGGTGCAGATCAGGGGAAAGGGGGATGGCAACCACTGTGAGAGGGCACAGAAGTCCACTAAGACCCTTGTCACTTATTGTCCCTCTTAAACAAAATCCTTAATCTGTGGGGAAAAGAAAAAGAATACCCTTGCATTTAGGGACTGGTGAAAATCCATTCTAATGGGGAGAAAGGAAGAGATTTTAAAAAACTTATTCTGGTGGGGGCGGATGGTGACCAGTTAGGTCAGTTGGTTAGAGCATGGTGCTGATAACACCAAGGTTGCTGGTTTGATCCCCGCATGGGCCACTGTTAGCTGCGCCCTCCTTAAAAAATTAATTAACAAATTAATTAATCAATTCAAAAAAACCTATTCTCGGGGAGTGACAGGAGTTGAGTTCTGGGGCTAGAACTCTAGCTAGAGGAAGAAGAAGATGACTGAGAAGGCCAGGCCCCTGAGACCTAAGGCCCCGTCAGACCGTGAGGCCTTGGGAAGGATACAACCTTATCAATATCACATGTGCAGTATCTTTGCAAAAAAAGGCATAACTTCAATCTATTCATGAGAAAACATCATAAAATTCAATTAAGGGACATTCTAGAACACATATGACTAGTGCTCTTCAAAATTGGCAGTGTCCCAAAAGGTAAGAAAAGACCAAGGAACTGTCATGGATTAGAACAAACTAAAAAGAAATGACAACTAAATGTCATGTGCTATCATGGATTGGATCCTGGAAGAGAAAAAGGACCTGAGTAGAAAGATTGGTAGAATGTGAATATAGTCTATAGTTTAATCATATTGTACAAATTTCCAGCTCTTAGTTTTTATAACAGAACTATGGTTACATGAGATGTTAACATTGGGGGAGCTGGATGAAGGGCATATGGAAACTTTCATATTTACACTTCTGGAATTTGAAAATGATCTCAACTGTATGTAATCCATTGTGGTCTCAGCTATGTATTTCAAGGATTTTTGTTTTGTTTGGCCTTGCATTTCTATGTGTTTTGTAGTTGGTGGTTTTTTGGGCTGTTCGTTTTACCATATTGCTAGAAATAGAAACACTCATCTACTTTTAGGCATCCACCTGCTGCGACAATGCGCCCAGGTTACCACTCAATGTTGAATCCACCACCAACTTTTACATTTAAGAACGCATAGTATCACTTAATATCTATCACTTCATACACTCCCATCCTCCTTGAGAGACTAAGAACCTCCTTTAGGTTCTAAGACAGTATACGCTCCTATTTTCTTCACACATCTCTAGCCATGCTTTCTTGGGATTCTCTGCAGATATCTGTTTCTTTGCTGTGCTTATCTCAAGACTTAGAAGTCTCCTTGTGTCTGTCTTCTACATCTAATAGGTCACCGAGTCTTGTTGATTTTATTTCATTTCTTAGATGTTTTTTGTATCTGTTCATTTATTTCCATCACTGCTGAGCCTGTCCTCGTCCAGGAAAACATCGTTGTAATTACTCCAACAGTCTCTTGAAGGGTGTCTAGGCCTCTGCCATTCTCCTAGCATAATTGTTCAAAAACAAACCTGATCATAATAAGGGCATGCTTAAAATCGTTCAAGAGTTTCCCCATTGCCCTCAGCGTGGTTTTCAAAGCCTTCATAATCTAACTCCTACTCACTTCTCCAGCCCTGTTACTCTCACCCTTGGGTTTTCTTTTTTAGTCATATCCAGAATAGCATCCTCTCTCCTGCTTCTGGCCCTTTGCTGGTTCTAATCACCATTCCCCTTCGGACACTGTTCCTTGCTTTTTCTGCTTTGTCACCTGGTGAATTCTTGTTCCTCATTTGTATCTTGCCTTTGGTATTATGTCCTCTGCAGGCTTTCTCTGTCTCCCAGAACTGGGGTAAATGCCTCATGATACAAACTTCCACTGTAGCTTCTAACTGCCTCTATCAAAGCACTAATTGTACCACTTCTTCTTTTCTTTAAAAAAAATTTTTTTGGGGGAACAGTCATGGTCAATGGCTACACATTGCTTTCATGCTACAATGGCATAGTTGACTCTTTTAGGGAGGGCACAGCTCACAGTGGCCCATGTGGGGATCGAACTGGCAACCTAGGTGCTATCAGCACCACGTTCTAACCCACTGAGCTAACTGGTCACCGCCAATTGCACCACTTCTAGTTGCTCGTTTGTTTGTATCCCTCACTGAGCTGTAACTCCCTGAATTGCAGCAACCTTGTCTTATTCACTGTGGTATCCCCACAACAACCCTCCATACATTTCTGTTGAGTGAATAAATGACATTAGGAGAGAGATACAGCATTATCCATGAGTGACGCTGCAGACGAGGCTCTGGGCTTTGGCTAGGCATGTTTCTCAATGAGCCCTTTCATGATTTGTGGACTGATTCTCATTATAATATTCTGAATGCATGTATCTTCCCTGCATCCTCTCTGCGATGTTCGCTACACAGTCCACTCCCATATTGTTTACCGTCAGTGAGTGTAGTTCAGTTAATTGAAAAATACAGTTGTCTTGTTTTTGTTTGTTTCGAGAATGTTGACAAATGGTCTGATAGTGTAGAGACATAGTAGAGAATCTGTGGTGAGACCATACCTTCGTATTGTTTCTCCTTTAAGGAACACCATTGATAGCTATTTGCCCTTGGCACTCATTTTCCCCATTAAATGGAGATGTGGCATGGCAGTCAGTAAATTACTCATTGTTTCAGTCTCTCAATTTGGGGATAGTCTTCATAATGTGGTCACACAGAGACTCATGCCAAGAGGATGAGGTCATGTGCTTGAACATATTCGTTTTTTTATTCTAGTCATTTCTCTCCTCAGCCAGGGAATCCAAGTCAATGAGTTCTTGGCTTATACGACCCTGTTCGCTTGTTAAATTTTTTTAACACTATGTATCATCTTACCAATTGGGCTGTAAAGTTCTCAAGGGCAATAAGCAAGTCTTATGTTTGTCACATAATGATTCATTCACTTGATGAATTTGTGAAGATGAAGATCATGTATTACATGTCATGTTATTCTATGCAATAATAATAAATACAAATGTTATCTTTTATTAAATACCTGCCATATATCTGGGTACATGGATGCATGACTTCATTTTAGCCTCAAAATATTATTCATATTTTACAGATAAGGAAACTGAAGCTTAGAGAGTAAAGTTACTCGCCCAAGGTCACGTAGTTGTAGCGAGGATTGAAAATGTTTTTATTGGGGAACAGCCATGGTCATTGGTTACACATTGCTATCATGCTATAATGGCATAGCTGACCCTTTTAGGGAGGGTGCAGCTCACAGTGGCCCATGTGGGGATAGAACCGGCAACCTTGGTGTTATCAGCACCATGCTCTAACCAACTGAGCTAACCGGTCACCTCATAATCTGACTGATTTTAAAACCTGTGCTCATTGTACAGCTCAGTGGTTTAAAAAACATTTTCCCATGGGCCTTTTTAAAAATGGAGTATTATTGAAGCACAATTTATACAGGCAAAATCAGAACTGCTCTGTTGAAGGAAGGGGGTCAAACCTACTTTTGATTGCCCCTTTCCTCACTTCCCACAGTGACCCGTGTGACACAGGCTTTGGTTTATCAGAGCTCCAGACTGTAAAGTTGGAAAACCCCTCACTATTCCTTACCTCTTTTCAACCTGACCATTTCCTAATTGGATGAGGAAGAGATTTACTGAAATGATGAAATCACATCTTATTCTTGTCACACTTTCTTTATGAAGAGAGAACATTTCATGAAATAGTTTCCAAGCAACTGCTTTAGCCAAGTGCTGTAGGTAACTCATAATAATTTGAATAGCAATGCAGATTTTGTTTCCATCAGCAGAGGTTTCGAGCAAAAGCCACCATTACATACATTTCTCAGTAATGAGGAATACCTAGAGAAACAATTGAAAAATGGTAATTCCCAGCAAATGAAATTTAGGTGATTGCAAAGATGTCGTTCAGCATGAGGAAGGGCCTATATGTAAAAATAAGCTGGTGGGGGCCGGCCGAGTGGCGCGATGGTTAAGAACTCGCTTGGGATGCCAGAGGGCCCCGGTTCGGATCCCACATATGAGGGCCAGTGACACTGCCCTCTACAGCTAAGATGCTGAACAACAGCTCAACCTGGAGCTGGGCTGCCATGGGTCGCCGGCGATGGCGTAGGCTGCACTCCCTGTGGCAGTGGGTTGCCATGGGCTACCGTATGTAGCCAGCAGCCAGCGTGAGCGGCCAGCAGCCGCAGTGAGCGGCCGTCCAGAAGCCGGCGACTGATCTGCCTCGCCCGGGAAGAGCGCAATGATGGTGCCAACTTGGGCAAGTGAAGCAACGTCCTCTACAACTAGACTGAAGAACAAAACAACAGCAACTTGTCTGTTCCCCTTCCCCCAATTCCCCAGCACTGTTCCCATCCCCCCAATTCCCCAATAAAAATAAAAATAAATAAAAAATAAAAATAAGCTGGTGTACAAACAAAAACTATCAATTTGACTTCTCCCATTTTCTCCCCACCACCTCTGAGCCGTTGTTCATAATCTTAGCTGTAGAGGGCGCAGCTTACTGACCCATGTGGGAGTCGAACCAGCGGCCCTGTTGTTCAGAGCTCGCGCTCTTACCAAATGAGCTATCTGGCTGCCCCTAACTTCTCCCATTTTCAGTCTTCAAAAATGGAATGGAATTGATATGTGTCTGACACTGGATCATCTGGGGTAGATTTCCATTACTTTCAGGTTAGTCTGAAACACAGATCGAAGGCAGGAGCCAGATGTTGAAGCCGTGGGTACAGATCCTGGAATCGCAACAGCACAGAGAAGATGTTCATTCTCGACAGATGTTAAAGAAGATACACTATGGTCGGAAAGGAACAGAGTTAAGGCCAGCTTCTAATATTTATCATAACAGTTTTCTTAAATGACATTCTAAGCCAAATGGTATTATTTATGCCCAAGTGTACATAAAAAGATTACTTGCGCAGGGTCTGTGGGCAGCAGGCGCTATCTCTGGCTGTGAAGGGGGCAAGAATAAGCCCCGGAAGCATCCCAAGAAATAGCCGGAGACAGATGAGGAAGATGAGACATTCAAGCAGAAGCTAAAAGAGAAGCAGAAAAAACTCGAGGAGCTGAAAGCAAAGGCTGAGGAGAAAGCCCCCACCCCCCCATGCCCCTGCCTGCCCCAGCCACAGATGGAATTAAGAAATCTGTCAAGAAGTGAGCTGTTCCCTGTGCTTGGGGCAATGGCGATCCTTAATTCCATTCCTGTTTTAACATCTGTATTTTCTGCCATAACACCTGTTGCCATCTATAGCTAGAATGAAGTGTGGTCTTGGAGCCTGTTGTACATTGAAGAATAAACTTTTGTTAAAAAAATCACTTATTATGACACACCAGTGTGTGTCTTCAGAAGTTTCTCTTCACGATGAATAAATGATTGTAGAAAAATACTCATTGTGATTTGGTAAAAAATTCTGAGAAAACAGTAACTAAAATGACCAGAAGTTCTGAAAGATATAAAAGACGAATGCTACTTCCAACCCTTATGGATTTGAAAAGTCATGAGCTATATGATTACAATCAAGTCTCTAACCACTCTGCGCCACGTTCCTCTCTTTAAAAAGGAGGGTATTTTGAGAATGAGCAGAACAGGGTGATCAAAAACAAACAATGAGGGCCGGCCGAGTGGCATGTTGGTTAAGAGCTGGCTTGGGACACCAGAGGGCCCTGGTTCGGATCCCACATATGAGGGCCAGTGACACTGCCTTCTACAGCTAAGATGCTGAACAACAGCTCAACCTGGAGCTGGGCTGCCGTGAGTCGCCGGCTACGGAGTAGGCTGCAGCCCCTGTGGCAGTGGGTTGCCATGGGCTACTGTATGTAGCCAGCAGCCAGTGTGAGTGGCCAGCAGCCGCAGTAAGTGGCCGTCCAGAAGCCAGCGACTGATCTGCCTCGCCCGGGAAGAGCACAATGATGGTGCCAACTTGGGCCTGTGAAGCAACGTCCTCCACAACTACACTGAAGAACAAAATGACAGCAACTTGTCTGTTCCCCTTCCCCCAATTCCCCAGCACTGTTCCGATCGCCCCAATTTCCCAATAAAAAAAATTCTTAAAAAAAAAACCCCAATGCTATACTTGATTATATTCCTGGCATTCTAATAATAATGAGTCCACATAAGAGACTAATTTGAAATAGTCCCTCAGTATTTAATGTAAAGCAGTGCATTCTGCAGTGTGTTCTTTCAGAATACACTCAATATAAATACTAATTGTGGAAGGGTAAGCCTCCCGAATGAAAATGACTTGTCAATCTCTTCTTTACAAAATAATTTTACATTAAAAATTTTTTTAATTTGTTTCAGGTGTACAAAACAACATGATTAGACATTTACACCCTTCACAAACTGATAATCCCACCAAGTCTACTACCCCTCTGACATCGTATATACCTGTTACAATTCCATTGACTCTATTCCCTTACATCCTATCAACTATAATTAAATATAATGAATATAAATATATAAGAATATATAAAGTAATTAATTAAAAAATATATATCTGCAATCCCATCTTGAAAAATTTTGTTTGTTTGTTTTATTGGGGAATTGAGGAAGGGGAAGTGTTGAGGAATTGGGGAAGGGGAACAGCCAAGTTGTCCTTCAATCTTAGTTGTGGAGGGCGCAGCTAGCTCAACTCCAAGTCCAGTCGCCATCCAGCCACCTGTCAGGCTCCCGGCAGCTCAGCTCAAGGTGCCGTGTGCAATCTTATTTGCGGGTGGATGTAACCCACCATCCCATGCGGGAGTTGAACCGGCAACCTTGTGTTAGGAGCACATGCTCTCACCATCCTGCCTCCTGTTGGCAGCTCAGGGGCAGCTCAGCTCGGGCACAGCTCACTGGCCCATGTGGGAATTGAACCGGTGACCCTGTTGCTCAGAGCTCGTGCTCTGAACTAACTGAGCCATTCGGCTGGCCCTTGAAAACACTTTTAAAAGTGTCAATTGCTGTCATCATTTTTCTTATCTGTAAAGGCTGTACTGGATGCCAGACAAGACTCATATGCTATGAAGATAGGCCCTGAAAGCACTTCGAGGCAGATAGCAGTGCAGCTTCTAACAAGTCCTATGTAGTAGGTTTTTTTCTAGATACTAACAGACATCCCAGGGACTAGAGGGTTGGGGTAATAGGTACATTGTTCACTTGATCCCTGCTGAGATGTGAACTTACTGTCCAGAGTCTGCCTTTACAAAATAAGATCTCACATTGAGCTTCTCCTACTAAATAACTATGTGTAAGTGACCTTGGGCCAGTCTCTGTCACCCTGGACCTCAGGTTCCTCATCCTGGCTTTGACATCAGAATACATGTGACATTTCACCAACTATATCAAATACTCTTTCCAAACCTGTTTCCTTTCTATACAATAAAAATAATGTCAGCATCTCCATTATGAAGCTGTTGTGGGGGTTACAATATATGAGACAGCATATGCAAACACTTTGTAAATTATAAAGTACTACCTAAGTGCTCAGAGGAACATCTATCCAGCTTACCTTAAAAGACTGTAATAAGAGGGTGACCGGTTAGCTCAGTGGGTTAGAGAGCAGTGCTGATAACACCAAGGTTGCCAGTTCGATCCCCGCATGGGCCACTGTCAGCTGTGCCCTCCCTAAAAGAGTCAACTATGCCATTGTAGCATGAAAGCAATGTGTAACCAGTGACCATGGCTGTTCCCCAATAAAATTTAAAAAAAATTGTAATAGGGTGTGAGTAAATTTATATTAATGAATGAATGATCAAGCGTGTAATCATAAAGGTACATTTCCTATAACTCTCATCCTTATTTGTGGCTTTATTATGGTTGGGTATAATCTGCCATACAATGCAGGTATTTCCATTTCTGTCTTGCCCACTGGATTCTGGGTACTTAACAGGCTGAAACCATTTCTTCTTTATCTCTTCGTTTCCTGTAATACCTTGGCGGGTCCTCAGTCAGTTGAATCATGCTGTGCCAGACACTGTTCCAAGCACTTTTCATATCCTAACTCATTTAATCCTCCACTGCTCAAGGGAGAATGATGAAAGTTTAGATGAAGTCGGTGACAGGAAGAATGGACTATAACAATGAATTTAAAAGAATGAGTAAACAGGTCTTCTTAATAGTTTTCTTTAAATCTGCTATCAAATTCAAGGCAATAGACCAGGAGATGTTTGGGAATTTATAGTCTTTGAGAGTTTTACCTTCTGTCTTCCGTGATATGCTTCTACAAACAAAACACAGTACACAAGTTCCCAAGTTCTCTGATTTTTAATTCCATGCTTCTTAACCACCAGAAAAATTTTGTGTTAGGACAAAATATGTTCCAGTTCCAGTTTCATGTGTTAGCAAACACTGGACAAATCATTTCCTCATGTTTTTCTCTCTGTGTATTCTAAATTGTAGGAAATTGTAATGGCTATTTCCTTTGGGACAAAATACAAATAATTCATAGCCATAATAGCCACTTCCTGGGAGCAAAGCTAATATATAAAGTGTAATGATTTCATGATGTTCCTACCGGCAGAAATCTTGGTTTCTCTATGACCTTAGTAGAAATAAATGCATTTTTTAGATCACAAGTAAAATCTAAATATTAAAGGACAAGCAGAGAGGAAGAAATAACAAGCAATTCAACATGCTCTCGAGTTTCATTAGTTACTCCATATCCATTTTAAAAATTACCAGTAGGACAATAGGCCCCATGGATTCTGTGAGGAGAAGGTACGCTTTCTATTTCAAAACTTTGAGATCAAGGGTAAGCTTTCACTGTAAACACAAAGAGGAAGCTGCTTATATTGTAATCCCTGTGTTGGCAGCAAGAAAAAGGATGACTCCTTTCCCTTCATTTACTCTCTCCATGGGATTCCTAGGTACCTTGAAGAAGGAGGCATGGCAACTATAATTGGCTCAAAAATACATAAAGTTTAGCCCCAGGACATCCTAGTGGTTGAAGCTTGTAGAACAGTCATCTTTTCATTATGCTATGCTTTTCGTGTGGACAAAATTTGAGGGCTCTAATCCAATCCTTGTCTATTTGTTCTGCTATATTTTGCCCTCACTGAAAGTATATTGCACCTTAATAAATGGTTGAAACTTGGAAAAATTCAAACAAATTTGTTACTTAACATTAGATAGCACCCCTACCCCCCCGAATTCCTTGCCACTTCACTGAAGTTAACCCATTGGTTAGTGAGTTTTGCTGATATTTTATTGATTATCGGCATACAAAAATCTGCCTAAGGACCTCATGGTAGCATTGCTATAATGGTAGCCTGCCAATGGGGTAACTATGATACAGAGAGGGCAAAGAAAATGAAGGATTGCTTATGTTTTCAGCTGTATTTGAACAGAACTGGTGTTAAACATTTTTCCACTCACAATAGCCCAACTTCATGTTATTACCTCTGTTCCTATTCCCTATGCGTTATTTATAGAGCAGTGGATAACTTCTGATTTGCGTTACAAAATTTAAAATACATTTGAATAAATTCAAATTCTGAAAAATCTTGGAATAGAAGTTAAACTCTGAATATACGAAGAGTGACTTAAAAATGAGGTGATTGATTTTAGAATGTGGAGATTTCAACTCATCCATCCAAATAAGTGTCATCCCCTTCTAAGTCGTCCACATGGGAGGAACATAAACTTATTTCCGTGATGAAGCTACTGCTCAAATAATTCATGAAGCTTCATTCTTGGAGTTATCTCTGGAGCCTGTGTCTCACAATCATTTACCCGCGAAACATTAATTTAGCATCTTCCATGTGCCTGTCACCATTTTTGTATTGTTCCCATCAGATGGATAAGGTTTTTTAGTAAAACAAAAACTAAAAAGTAATGTGAATTACTCTAATAAATGTCAGATTGACTAATATTGTGGTCTAAACCAAGGTGGAGTAATTACTTAGACAAATTTCTCAAGTGGCTTTCAGCAGGTTTCCAAGAAAATTCCAAATAGTGAAGTCCAACCTGTTCTGAGCACTAGCGATAGCATCGAAACAAATTATATTTTGAAGCCATGCCTTTACTGAATGTATAAGCCTTACTATATATTAAAATTGGTATATTTAATTTGCATAGAAAGAATGTGTAAATTCTTATATGTACAGTATACATATAAGTGTTAAATTATTGTATATCCTCTGACTATATTTTATAGTGTGCTTTTTTATCATAACATCAAATCAATGTCTATCATTTCTGTCATCTACTCTGAAGATTTTCGTCACCGTCGATAAGGTACAATCAGTTGTTGAAGACTCCTAGCCTATTAACATACTCACAGAGTCTCCCTGTCAAACTTAACTATGACCCTTGCAAACCGAACCAATGAGATAAGTAAAGCTTCAGAATTATGTGTTTAATTCCACAAATTTAATATTGATGCTTCACTCTGGGATGATATGATTTTATAATATATAAGATGTCCATAAATGGCACATCTTGTTTTATTGCCAGTATCTACTGCTAACTTATGACTGGATTGTTTTTGTTGGGTGCAGGTCTCACCAGCATGGTTGTTAATCTTCTTTGAAACTTTAAATTATGTTAACATTATGTTTCCCCATGAGCAGCTGAAAGATGTAATTTGGTTGTCTTTGATTATATTTTTCTTTTCCACTTATCAAATCGTTTGTCAATATGTCAACACGAAAACGATTAATGCTGTTTGTTATAACATCAGGAGTATTAATAGTCCCATTAAGATGAGGTGGGTTATAAATATTTTCACAGCTGATCAATGCAGCATGTCATTACAGAAAGAAATCCAGCTGACTGAAGAAATGATGCACATTCTTTTCAAACACTGAGTGTAACAGAATGACTGAGGTTTATTTGGCTCGCAGCTGAAGCTGTGCGTTTCTAATGGTAAGAATAAATATATTCTTCAAAAAACAAAAGTTCCAACAGAGTGTAGAATGGAGATATTCTCTGAATAAATGGTGGGCATCCTGTCCTCTTTTGTTCTTGTCAGTTAGAATAATCAGGCTACAAAGCCCTGTACAATCCAAAATGTCTATCTAGGGCCGTCCGAGTGGCTCAGCTGGTTAAGAGCTCACTTGGGAGCGCCAGCTCTGAGCAGCAGGGCTGTGGTTTGGATCCCACATTGAGGGCCAGTGACACTGCGCCCTCTACAGCTAAGATGATGAACAACAGCTCGACCTGGAGCTGGGCTGCCCTGAGGTGCCAGCCACGGCGTAGGCTGCAGTAAGGCTGCAGTGGAGCTTCAGTGGGTTGCTATGAGCTACATGAGTGGCTGGCAGCCGGCGAGAGCGGCCTGCAGTGGGCGATAGCTGCAGGGAGCCGCTGTGAGCCGCCGACCAATGACTGGCGACCGATCTGCCCCACCCGGGAAGAGCACAATGATAACACCAACATGGGCCAGTGAAGCGACGTGCTCCACAACTAGACTGAAGAACAAAAACAGCAATTTGTCTACCTGTCTGTTCCCCTTCCCCAATTCCCCAATAAAAAAACTCTTTAAAAAAACCCCAAAAAACAAAAAAACGAAATGTCCATCTAAACAAGAAAGTTTGAAAATCTATGTAGAAAGGCCCAACATCACTGAACAAATGTTCTGATGATTTGTTACCTGATTAAAGAAGAAAAATATAATGTAGCCATTAAATGTACGGGCTCGATAGCCAGACTGCCTGAATCTGAAACCTAGTTCTGCCATTAACCAGTTGTGTGACCTTGAGCAAGTTTATTTTACCTTTCTGCACCTCAGTTTCATCATCTGTAAAATGGGAATAATAATCCTATCTTCATCCAGGATTACATGAGTTCATACATGTAAGCACTTAGAACAGTGCTTGGCACATAGTGACTGCTCTTATTACTATGTGTCATTGACATAGTTACTTTGTTTTTTATCTAAATTTTACAAAGTGATTTTTTTTTCCTCCCATGATTACTATTGAAAAATGTCCTGCATTGTATGTTTTGCTTGAGGTGGTCTGGGTCATATGTGTGTGTGTGTGTGTGTATACATATATATATATATATATGTATACACACACACACATATATTTTTTTTTCTTAAGCTGAGCCATCCTGCCACCTGTTCGCAGCTCAGTGGCAGCTCAGCTCAGGCCAAGAATTGAACTGCTGTTGCTCAGAGCTCACACTCTTGAGTGAGCTCTTAACCAACTGAGCCACTCGGCCAGCCCCATATGTGTATATTTTGAATAGGGATGATTTAAAAAATTTTAAAGTTTAAGTTTGGTTAGTTGATCTATAAGGTTTCTTCAAACTCTGAGATGTGATACTTTAATTCTTTGAAATGTGTTTATATTAAAATATGTGTGCCCCCAGGAGTCATTAATGTGTTATTGAAGATAATTACAATAATCAATAAAAATGCCACCTCTGAAAATAGGTTCATAAACCACTTACAGTTACCAGTTACTTTAGCAATTATATTACGACAGAGCTTGATTTTTCTAATGCAAATAAACATAAAGTATGAAAGAACAGACATGTTCATTGTGTAACTGTTGAAGAATTAGAACAATTGGAAACTTGTAAATATTTAGGTCTCCTTGAAAGAACTAAACACTCATCACTAAATGAAAAAAAAAAGAACACAAAAGTGAAAAACAAAAAATGCATTTATTTTGGCATAAAAATCATAAAACCTTTAATTCTAAGAAACAAAATTAAGAGAACATTTATTAGAGGTATAATGTATTCTAATTACTTGAAATTCTAAAGAAGTCAAATGTAGACTTGGAAATGATCACATTTAATACTGCAATTCTATTTCTCAATTCTACCCCTTACTCTTTATCCAACCCCAAAAGCACAAATAAAAGGATCATTTAACCATTTGGAGTAAGTAGACAGAAATATTAACATTTTGGTTCAAATTCACAACAGTAGCACTTACTAGATACATGATACTGGCAATTGACTTCATCTCTCTGTGCTTTGGTTAATGCATTGTTTCAAATGGGGAAAATAATATCCATCTTGTAGGAGTTTTTAAGTGTTAATTAAGATAACATACATAAAACATCTGTGCCAGGCACAACGTAAATACTCAGCAGAGCGTATTAGTTTGATGTACAAACAGAAAAAACATGATAGCATTTACGTCGATAGTTTTTTCATGGGAAGATTGGGGAATAGCAAACCAAAGTATGAAAAGAAAGCAGGATGGTCAGAGGACAATGATGGACCAAGAGAAGTCTTAGGTGTGACATAATCAGTGTCCTGGGTTATAACTTCTAGGAGTTGAGAGATGCTTATCTAATGTATTTTTTATCCTCCACGTTGTCTACTGTATGTTAAATGTGAAATTCCTATTGGAAGGGCGCCCATGGGCCAGTTGAGGTTCTCCCAGTGGATAATGGGCAGGCTTCCTGTTGGAGTCCTGAAAGCAGTTAGCAGGAACCACATCCCTTAAATACCCTTTGATATTCTCATCTGCCTCTTTCCTGATCTCCTTGCTTCCCCCAGTCACAGAGGTCCCACCTCCATACTCTGGGTGCTGCTGGAGAGGAATGTGCATCTCTCGCACAGCTGGGGTAGCCAGGCATTCGCTCACCCACTTCTCTCCCTTTCCCCCATAGGAGAGGCCACTGCCATCTACCTCAGCCCCACACTATGCAACCTTAGGGAAGGGGTGGTGCGGGCAGTTTCTCTTCCACTCTCCAGTGCATCCAAACTCGTATTCTTTGCTCCAACGCAGTGGAGTCTCTCCTTGGAAAGGCTGGACTTTTACAAAGGCTCTCTTATCCATGGGCACTCTCCTGATTTCACCCAACTGTGGCCTAGAGAGGCTTTGGCTGGTTAGCGAACGCCTGCCGGTTCCATAGCCTATACTGTGGTCTCTCCGCCTCATACCTGATACCGAGGGAGGTCAGACCCAACCGGGAGCCTTGGAGTATAGTCCTGGACGCCACAAATCCCACAGAGGTACTAGTGTTTATACATGGGTACCAAATTTAGCTGTTAAAAAGAAGACGCAAGGGCCGGCCGAGTGGCTCCGTTGGTTAAGAGCTCGCTCAAGAGTTTGAGCTCTGAGCAACAGCGGTTTGATTCCCGGCCCGAGCTGAGCTGCCAACAGGTGGCAGGATGGCTCAGCTAAAAAAAAAAAAAAGAAAGAAGACGCAAGAAGGAGGGACATGTCATGCTGCCATGATGCCGATCTCACTCTCCCTGTAAAGCAATCTTGAAATAATTAGCTACTCTCCAAACCAGAGGGATGCCTAGAGAGCTCTAGAAAGCTGACATCGGGGGTGGCAGTGGGTGGAATGCGGTTCCAGCCGCCCCAACTTTTGAGAGGATCAATAATAGCACAACTGTAACCCATTCTTTACTTTTTGATGGTATCTCAGTTAGCTTGGGCTGCCATAACAATACACCATAGACTGGGTGCCTTAAAAAATGCAAAATTAATTTTTTCACAGTTCTAGAGGCTGGAGTCTTAGATTACAATGCAAGCATGGTTAGGTTCTGGTGACAGATGTCTTTGTGGCTTAAAAATGGCCGTCTTCTTGCTGTCTGCTTACATGACCTTTCCTCAGTGCATGCATGTGGGTGGGGGAGAGAGTGAGAGAGACATCTCTTCTTTTTTAAAAATTTAATTTTATTGGGGATGACACTGGTTAATAAAATTACATAGGTTTCAGGTGTACAATGCTGTAATACATCACCTATATATCACATTGTGTGCTCACCACCCAGAGTCAGTTCTCCTTCCATCACCACGTATTTGACCCCATTTACCCTCATCTACCATCCTCTCCCCACTTACCCTCTGGTAACCACTAAACTGTTGTCTGTGTCTATGAGTTTTGTTTCTTTGTTTGTTTGTCTTGTTCGTTTGTTACTTTCAGTTTTATATCCCACATATCAGTGAAATCACATGGTTCTTGACTTTTTCTGTCTGACTCATTTCACTTAGCATAATAATCTCAAGATCCACCCATGTTGTCGCAAATGGCAGTATTTCATCTCTGCTTATGGCAGAGTGGTATTCCATTGTGTATACAGAGGGTGCCAAAAAATGCATACATATTTTAAGAAAGGAAAGAACTGTATTAAAATTGTAATAATATGTACCAATAACAAAAGATGAATACAACTCATGTGTATACATTTTTTTTGGCACCCCTGGTATATACCACATCTTTATCCAATCATTTCATCTCTTCTGCTTATAAGGCCACCAATCTTTATGACCTTATCTAACCCCAGTTTTCCCCCAAAAGTCCCATATCTAAATGCCATCACATTGAGGAGGTAGAGCTTCAACATATGAATTTGGGGGGTGGGGGGAATGCAATTCAGTCCGTAGCAGATACTATTAATAATGAACTGGTGAAGGGCCTGTATTTTATCCCTGGTACTTGGATTCAAGATCTGATTTTGTCATTTATTGGCAATGGAAAGTTTCTTTTTTTACTTTTGTGATGATCATAGTTCCTTTCATGTGGACTTGTTGTGAGGTTAAAGCTAGATAAAGTACTTCACATTGTGCTAAGCACACAGTTACTATTCAGTAAATGTTAGTTGTAATTATTATTATTACTAGGAGCTTTTGAAGAAATCTATATGCTATAGTGTTATTTAATTTTTTTTAGCTGAGCCATCCAGCTCAGCGGCAGCTCAGCTCAGGCCGGGACTTGAACCGCTGTTGCTCAGAGCTCGCACTCTTGAGCAAGCTCTTAACCAACTGAGCTACTCGACCAGCGCTTATAGTGTTCTTCTTGAATGTGGAGATTGTCCAGGGCTTCTGAATATATTCCTTGAAAATATCAACAGACTCTTCTGTCTGGATGTCATTTGGCTGGTTGGTAAGCTCCTGTGTGGAGGGATATAAAACCATATTTGCATGCATTGCTCACATGCACACATACACAGTAACACAAATGATGGGCAAAGTGTCTTTGACAGATCTGTTTTTGTAAAACTTAGTGTTTAAACAACTATGAATAAAAAGAAAAAATAGTCAATATTTTAGGAATTCATTATCTTGACTTTTATTTTTAATTCAAAGAAATTACTGCATACATTCATTACATTAAAGTGTTGACAAAACAAATGTGTTTCAACTTTGAGAATTGAAAATATTCCATGCTTTTTAACAAATTGTGCAGAAGTCGACAAGATGAATATATTTCAAATTATACTGAATATTTCAGAAGCAAATCTATTCTTTCATTCTTTTTTTTTAATTGGGGAATTGGGGGAAGGGGAACAGACATGTTGCTGTCCTTTTATTCTTCAGTCTAGTTGTGGAGGACGTTGCTTTACTGGCCCAAGTTGGCACCATCATTGCGCTCTTCCCAGGCGAGGCAGATCAGTTGCCGGCTTCTGGACAGCCGCTCACTGCAGCTGCTGGCTGCTCACACTGGCTGCTGGCTACACATGGTAGCCCATGGCAACCCACTGC
>NW_017731453.1:382170-404655 GCF_001890085.2 Hipposideros armiger | reverse complement strand
GGCAGCCCAGCTCCAGGTTGAGCTGTTGTTCAGCATCTTAGCTGTAGAGGGCAGTGTCACTGGCTCTCAAATGTGGGATCCAAACCGGGACCCTCTGGCGTCCCAAGCCAGCTCTTAACCAACGCGCCACTTGGCCGGCCCACAAATCTATTCTTGCCTCTTATTCATACACTAGTGGTTTTTTCTAATCATGTTTATTACATTTAAGAATATACATGAATGGTATGGATAATGATAGGTGAGAAATTCCATCTTTGGTACTTGTGAAATAACAATAGAAAATTGTGTTAAATGTAAATCTCATATACTTGAATTTTGCTGTTTCTCCAGAGAAAGTTTTACAGACCAGCCAGGAATGCGAGTTTTGTTTAGGCTTTCTGTCAAATAATTTGGGCAGAAAAATTATACCCACTTTAAAAAATTCTCTGAAATAATGTATCTGCTTCAAGGTCTTTTGTACATCAGTGCTAAAAATGATGATAGGTAAAACATGTAAATTATGGACTATTTAGAATGGTATATTTTGGGAAAATATATTAGGTTTAAATAACTAAGAACACAAATATTCTCCAAAAGATGAAATCATAGCATATAAGTTAAATAATCAAAATAAAGCATTAGGCTGTTTCAGCGAGGCCATAAATCTAAACTTTGACCTTAAACATATAGCAACTATGTAGTTGTAATAATAATATTTTAGAAGAATATCTAAGATAATGGGATAATGGTGATGGTATACTACTAACCTATAAAGTAAGAGCATATAAAGTAGGACCCCCATTTGTGGGTAAAATGTAAGCATGTCATACATTCAAATAGAGAAAACTGGGAAAACATACAGCCATGTCAGTTTTTATCTTTAGGTCATTAAACTATAGGTATTGTCCTTGTTTTAATATTTTTCTCACTGTTACATTTTTTTCCTCAGTATTTTATAACTAGAGGTAAAAGTTACTTATTTTAAAAGTAGAAATTATATATAGAAAAACTTGGTACTTGTTATCTGGTATCTGTCATAAGGATATGCTGATCCTGTCCCCCAACAGTCAATGCTAGCTTTATAATGGGGTTCGTTGCCAGTAGAATACTTTAAGGCTGCAGTAATAAAAATTGCTTTCATAGGGATTTGTCAGTAATTCTATAATGTCTTGGGGGAAACTTGGCAAGGTCCTAAAATGAAGTTACAGATTTAGGATTTTTACATTTCCATTCTCTACAGTATGAAAATAATGAGTTGCTTACAAGCCTTAAAGACATTCATGAATGTTTCAAATAGTTTCTTAAGTAGAATTGCAACACAGAGTACAATGGAAACAATTTGGATACAGAGAGAATAACGATATCGTTCTTATTTCCACATGTTAATTAACAACCAGGGCTTGATTTAGAAATGCTATGGCAGTTTGAAAAGCAATTATAGATCACATGGATGCAGGGTTTTCCTGATAAAAACTGATCAGAGTTTCATGAGTCAAATCCCTAAGTCATCTTAAAACTTTTCTTGTTTTTTTTTTAAAACAACTTGTTAAATTAATGCTGAGCAATATTATCCTGCCCAGAGCAAAGAAACATTAAAAAATTTGCTGTAGTTAATGAACCCCTTTGAGGTTGCTACTGACAGTTCTCATTTGGGATATAGTTTTAATATTGTGTTTCTTTTCTGGTTTACTATTGATATTGAAATTATGCAAATTCTTATTTAAAAGTAGACATTGAAATTTGGCAGCAGTACGTGGAATGGATGAAGTATAGCATTAGGGGCATCAGTGACAAGAGTCAGACTTTCTTGGCAGCCGCCTCCTAGTCCAACAGTGCAATGATCTTTTAACAAAGGAAATTCGTTTTTCTGCCATGGTTCATTGTAAGTGTCCACTGGGGCTCCTACATATCTTTCCAAATGCTCTCAGGACATCTCTCTAACAATCCAGTAAACATGTGTCTGGTATTATTGTCAAATACATTGGACTATGGTCTGGGGAATATGCTTTCTTCCAATTATGAAAACTATGACTTGATTTGCTTATCATAATTTTTCCATCATTTCTCTCATTCTTTATGATTCCTTAATAGGGATCATACGTATGTGTGAAAGCACAACTTATGTTTGATCACAAGGAATTTCGGTCTAGCAACTCTTAATGATTACTGAGAATGGCTTGAAACCCTTACCTGAAAGTTGTTTCAATAATCCAGAGTACAACATATCATTTTAGGTGCTTAAAGAAAAATAATTTTTCAAAACAGGGTGGTTCGGAGGATATATATATATAAAGAGAAGAAAAAAAGGTTAAAGAATATTTATTCAGTAAATAAAATGTCATAATTACTAAATAATGTGGGGGAAAGAGGCACTCTATTCTATTCTATTTTTATTCTATTTTAAAACAAAAATTGGGGGGCTAAAAGTGAAATAAGTCTCCCCTGCTGAGAAATCTGAAAGGAACATTTATTTCATTATTTAAATGTTATTTTCATGAGTAAGAGATTATATCTAAGTTTACAGAAACTTTACATGCTATGGGATGTTGAGAAGGTGTCTATCCATTTTTTTATCTGTATAATGGAAATAATATATCCTCACAGAGTTGCTCTGATGAATGGTTAGGGTAATTTATTCAAGCCTCTGGCATAGTTACTTAGATATAATTTAAAGGCAAATGCAAAAAAACAACAAACCTAAATGGGTTATCTCTTGATTTGCATTTTCTGAGTTTTTTATATAATCAAATATTTTAGAACGTCAACATTGAAAATATTTTATTAGGATTTTATCTTAGAACATACCATATTCCTGACACACTAGTTTTGAAGGAGTAGTTGTTTTTGCTTCTAATTTGGGAAAAGTATTGATTTCTGAAATATTTGCTCTGACTTTTTTGCTGACATGTGTAACAAAGATTTGAAAAGAGCATAAATTATTTAAACTACTGCAACATTAAAATATCATTAAAGCATCCAGGAAATAATCTTTAGTTTCTTCTCAGGTGCTAACAATACTCCTTCTACTACCCAAATCTGCTTCCCTTTTCAGTTTATCTCACACTGTAAACGTTTCCTTCGCTGGAAGAGGATGTATTTTAGACACAGAAAATAGAATTCTTCAGTGGTACACTTCTGAGTGGTTCTTACACTCCCTTCTAAGTGTGTCTGTTTTCAGGGTTACAGCCAGCCTAGGATAGCCTTCTGGGAAACAAATGGCAAAATAGACTCCCACACCAGCTCTAACTCATACCAGGAATCTCAATTTTCCTTAACTGGGGTTGCCTTGTGTTCATTCTTTATATACATTTCAGTTGCTCTCATTAGACTGCCTGTTTTTTTGGGGGGAATCAATGATCCTTTTATATTTCCTCTTACCTCCCACAACTTCTGGAACAGTATTTGAAATATATATCAATAAGAACTATACGAACTCAGTGAATAGCAGAGTCAGAAACCACTCATTGGACAGGACCCTGAAGACATTCTCAACGCTCTAGGCTCTGAGGGTTACTCAAGCTTGGCTTTGCCCATCTCTGCATCAGTGGGTGGGGTTTAACCTTTAACAATGCTGTGATGACAACAGCCCTTATCAGATCAGAAAGTAAGTTAGAAAACAAGCAGAGATGAAATCTCAAGTCTAGCCTATTCTTTTTTTTTTAATATTGATTATGACATGGCCAAGTGGGATTCTTCTAGGTAAAATTTTACTTCCATAGAAATAATGTCATTTTACTTTCATTAAATCACTTCCATTTTTAAGCTATAAATATGTATTCTGCATTGAGATCTCCAGAGTTGCCAAAATCCCCAAAGTGAGAATAATTCAGGAATCTTTTAGGAGCACAAAATGAGGACTGTGAATATCTAAGACTTACGACTGGCCCAAAGGGGCCAGATCATGAATAATTCCTTAGGAAACGTGTTCTGAGCCCCCCAAACTAGGTGAGGCCCCTATATTATATGCTCTCATAGCACCATGTGTATTTTGGGGTAATATCTTGCTTTGTTTTATTTTATTTTATGCTGTAAAAGTGTTATTGTTTTCATTTGGTCATGGTCTGGGATAGGGACCCAGGGTGGCTGAAAAGCTACCTAGTGGCTGGAGAGAGATGCTTATGCAGAAGCCCTGATACCAGGGCTCCTAGCTTGGGCGCTGTCTAGCATATCAAGGTTAGTCAGGTGGTCGCTCATCTTCTTGATGAGTTTCACCTCCTCATCTAGGTAATGGCTCTCCAGGAAGTTACAGAGATGAAGTCTGGGAGGGCAGAACCCAGGGCATGCAGGTTGAAAAGGGCCTGGTTCAGGTTTTTCTCCAGGGCCGTGGAAGTTTCCAGGCATCCAGGCTACTGCTTCACGCATCTTGGGAAAGCTTCTGCCCATCCTGGAAGAGAGCACAGTTGCTGCGCTAGTTTTGCATCTTCAAGAGACACTCAGCACCCTTGCAGTTCTCCTGGGCCATTTCACGGAAGAAGTAGCCCATGTTCTCCATGGCCACATGGTCGCCTTCTAACTAGAAGCCCAGGGAGTGACAGATGTAGGAGGCCTGCAGATGCAGGTTGACCATGCTGTTGATGGAATAATTCGGATGCTTCTGGGAGCTCGTGGTTGACAACAAGGAGCTCACCAAAAAAAAAAAAAAGGTGTTGACTGGTTCCAGAGTCAGAGAATGGGCTGGGGGATGTTCCCAGAAGTCGTAACCAGAGAAGAGGTTGGAGGGTGGTTAGAAGCTGGAAGAAGGGGAGTCCTTGGGTCTGTTCCATCTAAACCAGCGGTTCTCAACCTTCCTAATGCCGCGACCCCTTAATACAGTTCCTCATGTTGTGGTGACCCCCAACCATAACATTATTTTCATTGCTATCCTATAACTGTAATTTTGCTACTGTTATGAATCGTAATGTAAATATCTTTTTGTTTTCCGATGATCTTAGGTGACCCCTGTGAACGGGTCATTCAACCCCCAAAGGGGTCACAACCCACAGGTTGAGAACCGCTGCTCTAAACAATATTGAAGCAAGAGAAATCCATAGGACCACCAGGCAAGCATGTTGCCCATTTTATTTTTATATGTGAAGGGTGGACAATTAAGTTTGCCAATTTTCCACTGTGTAAGTGCATAAAATTTGCATCAAAATTACAAGAATAGTGCAAGAAATCTTGAATATGCTTTACCCAGATTCTCTAATTATTTACCTTTTATCCTTTCATTTGCTTGCGTGTTCTCTCTCACTCTCTCGTTCTTTAGCTCTCTCCCTCTCTCGCTCTCCCTCTCATATATATCAATCTCTCACTCTCTCTCTCTTTCTCACTCTTTGTTTCTGCCTCCTATCATGTGATATTAAGTTGCACACATGCTCATTTACCTGTAAGTATTTAGGTGTCTTTTCCCTAAGACGTCTCTTACCTAACCTTTATAACCATAGTAGAGCTATTAAAACAAGGACAGTTAACACTGATACAATATTATCTAATTCAGAATAAAAATTCAAATATGTCAAATGTCTCAATAATGAGATAAAAATCTTATAGGTTTTTATCCCTTCGTGCACGAGACAGCCAAGAATCAGGCATTGCACGTCAGCAACACGGCCGAATGAAGTGTCTCTCAACCTATCCCTCCCCATCAACAGCAATTTGGCATCCATCCACAGGTAAAAGTGCCTTTGTGCGAGCTGTGGGATTCAGGACCACATGCCAGGGAAATGTGGAGGAGTCTTGCCTGCCTATGCATTGGGTAATATGCGTACAGACCCGGATCCCAGTGGTGGGCCCTGCAGCGGCCCCTGAACCAGGTCCAGCCCCTCTTGGCTGCAGTCCGAGATCCCCTGCTGAACACTGTCTTAGACAATCACCCACGGATGAGAGAGTCTTTGTGGAAGTCCAAATTTCCAGCGGAGAAGTCCCAGTACATCATTGGAGGAAAGGGAAACAAGTTGGGATGCATTAGAGTAGCAACGAGTCATGTGCTGCATCATTGGGGGTGGGGCGGGAGGAGCTGGATGAGTGGCAGAGATTATGCTTGGAGGGTATTAAAGGGACAAGGATCCTATTCACTGCATCACAGACTCCATCAAGAAGCCCGCCCACAAGTGACTGGGGACACCTCACCTGCAAATCCCATCAACTGGACAATAGCATGTGTGCGCGTACACACACACACACACACACACACACACACACACACACACACACACACACATCCTGTGGCTGACTCCTTCTGCATCCTCCTGGTGGAAGCAAACATGAACTTTGGCAGATAGTTAGTGAGCATACAGAGAAAGCCAGACCAAATAGGCATGCCAAGGGGAGACCATACACTTGAGCTTTAAAACCAAATAGAGGTTGTCACAATAGCCAAGATATGGAAATAACCTAAGTGTCCATGTATAGATGACTAGATAAAGAAGGTGATATGTATGACATATATATGATATGTATTATATAAATTATGTATCTAAATTAATTAACAATGGAATATTATTCATCCATAGGAAAGACAGACATTCTGGCTTTTGCAAGAACATGGATGGACCCTGAGGGCATTATAATAAGTGAGATTTCAGACAGAGAAAGACACATACCATATGATCTCACATACATGTGGAACCTAAAAGTGTCTAACTCATAGAAACAAAGTGGAATGGTGGTTGCAGGGGCTGGGGTGGGGGCAATGGGGCGATGTCAGTCAAAGGGGAAAAACTTCCAGTTATAAGATGAATTAAGTTCTGGGGCCCTAATGTGCAGCATAGCGGCTATCATGACCAATTCTGTACCATATACTTGAAAGTTTCTAAGGGAGTAAATAATAAATGTTCTCACTCCAAAAAAGAAATGGTCATTCTGTGAGGTTATGGAGGTGTAACTAACCCTACTATGGTAATCATTTTCACAATACATAAATGTAGCAAATCATACATTAAGTACCTTGAACTTAGACAATGTCAATTATACCTCAATAAAGCAAGCAAACACATATGATAATCAATGATATTAAAAAAACAATCAGGCATTGCATTAAGTTGTCGTCTATTTAGTCTCCTTTAGTTAGTTACTAGGAGCGATGGTCATTATAGTTACTCCTGACTCCACCCCTAATTTCCCTGACCCATGTCTTACTGTGGTAGATTGTATTCGTGCTCTATTGCTGCTGTAACAAATTGCCATAGACTCAGTAGCTTACAACAAAAGAAATGTATTCCCTTATACATTACTGGGAGTCACAAGTGTGAAGTCGATTTCACTGGGCTAAAGGCAAGGTGTTAACAGGGTTGGTTCCTTGTGGAGGCTCCATTTCTTTGCCCTTTTCAGCTTCTAGTCTGCTCTTATGTTCTTTGGCATGTGGCTTCTTCCTCCATTGTCAAAGTACATCACTGTAATTTCTGCTGTTATCATATCAGCTTCTCTTCTGTAGCCAAATATCCCTTTGCCCCCCTCTTATAAGGACACTTCAGGGCCCACCGGGATGATCCAGCAAAATGTCCCCATCTCAAGATCATGAATCACATCTGCAACGCCCCTTTTGCCATAAAATGTAACATTGACAGGTTCTGGGGATTAGGAAATGAACATGTTGTGAGAGGTATTACTCAGCCTACCCAAAGGACACAGTGTCAGATAAAGGTTTCTGATTCTAGGGGCGGCCAGTTAGCTCAGGTGGTCAGAGCGCAATGCTCACAACACCAAGGTTGCCGGTTCGATCCCCACATGGGCCACAGAGCTGCGCCCTCCACAACTAGATTGAAACAACGACTTGACTTGGAGCTGATGGGTCCTGGAAAAACACACTGTTCCCTAATAAAATCCTTAAAAAAAAAAGGTTTCTGATTCAATGTATGTACTCTGACTTAGAGGATGGTATCCTAGTCTCAAAGAATATTGCCTGTAAGCAGATGCTTCGTTACATCTTCACCTCTTTCTTCTTACCAATGACTTAGTGAAGAATCTTAAACTCTCCAACTATGTATTATCTTTGTGAATTTGTCTATTTCTCTTTTTAATTTTGCCAGTTTTTTCCTCCATGTATATCAAAGCTCTAATATTAGGTGCATTCACATGTATAATTATTACTTCTTCCTGCTGAATCTTTTCCTTTTATCTTAATGTAACATTATAGGTTCTCAATAAGTATTTGTTGGATTAATTTAAATAAGAAAATACTGCATAGTATTAAGTTCAACATAAATGCAAGGTCCTTACCTTGCATTTTATACCTTAACATATTATACCTTGATGTTTTGGAAGTAAAGACACTGGCCAGAGTGCCAACCTTTGCAGGAACTAGGAACTCTGAAGAAGGTCACTATGATATTGAAAGCAGAAAAAAATGGACCTTATAAAATCAAACAGCCAGCCAAATTTGGTGCTTTTAGAATGAACCTGAAGAGAGTTCTCGATGTTATAGCAGTATGTAGTCAATTTTCCCAGCTTCTTCCTTCCTCAGAGCCTACTGGGGACTTTGTAATTGTGGTTTGCAGTTTGGGGGGCCCCCACTAGAGGGCAATCATATCCTCTGAAGTACAGTTTTCTTTTTAATATGCTATGCTTCGTATTTTAAAGAAAAGGAATGGATATACAGCTATAAAGCTGATCTGCAGAAATAACTGAGTAGATCAAAACTTTTGAGCTCAATATAGAACAACAGGGGTCTTAGAAATTTTGAGGATATTTTACCTCTCATACATGCTAGCAACCTGGTCTTTTGTTTACTGAACTTCCTACCTCAAAACAAGTGACACATCCAAAATATCTTTCATCCATTGCTGCTCAGAAATCTCAAAAGTAGTCTTAACTTTATAATCCTTATTAAAATTCAGCTGCAGGATGATGGTTATCCAGCTCAGGTTTATATCCACGTTATCGTAAGTATCACTGATAGCATCTTCTCCTGCTATTCTAGGCTTAATGGTAGTTGAATGTGTTTTGCCCTTTGGAGTTGAACTAGTCTACCAAAGCATTCAGGCCTCTGCCTTTAATTCAAACTGAACTTCTCATGCTTATGAACTTGGAGTGAGCCCCCATGACAGCCTCTTTCTCCCATTGATTCCTACTAAAAAAAAAAGTATGGACTGAATATAAAAAGCAACTACCTGAGAACTTGGAAAAGTAAGGAATTACAGGCTGTCTGGAGAGGGAAATCAAAATGTGAAGGACAAGTACCATGGTGTGTTTCATGGTTTTTTGTTTTGTTTATTTGTTTGTTTGTCTGCTGTTTTTGTCCTTTATCATCTCCTGACTTTGACCCAAGTCACAGAAATCCACAGAGAGAAAACTAGAGAAATCTCTTTATGGCCAGAGGACCAAGAAAAAGGTTCACCTGAGAACTGGGCAGAATCTTCCTCCCTTTTTCCCTCCCTCTTTTCTTTCTTTCTTTTTCTTTTTGCTACGATTAGGGATTAGGACTGGAGAAAGGTTTCCCTCCAAAGGGGCACCATGAGGGGGTTTGGGGGCAAGTTATGGAAGCGTCTCCTATGTTGATTGTGGTGGTGATTACATGGCCCTATGCATTTGCCAAAACTCATACACCAAAAAAAGTGGATTTTACTGTGTTTAAATTAGAAGATAAATCACTAACTCCCCCCACCCATTCGCCCTAGGTGGTATGCTGTGTTGCATAGAACAGAAGGTTTTGAATTGGGAAGTCTTCGGTTCAAAAATACTAGTTCTGCTTACTCAGCAGCTTTGTGATCTTTTTTGTTCCTGATTATGAAAAAATATACCTATATATAATTTATTTACGTGGAATGTATGTATTCCATATGTAAATTTGTATCAGAAATGAAAGGCAAAATAAAGCTGCACTAACAATATACAATAGTTTACATGGCACTAAATTCAAAATATATTTTTAAGACACACACACACACACACACACACACACACACGGGGGAGGGAGTAGAAAGAGAGAGGGAGAGAGACAGAGAGAGAGAGAATCTCAATAAATAATACTTGTTAGTATTAGTAGCACCTCCCTTAGAACTGTGTAGAAGAGTATGAAGTCATTATTTTTTTTCCTTAACCATGACTTTCTTCAGTCAGACCTCTCTAACCCTGCTAGCTTCCATCTCTGCCAATCGCACAATTCTGACAAGAAGAATGTGGGTTCTCAGATCCTTCTCAGCCTACTAGAGATATGGCTAATGGATGAAGAACCCAACAGACCCTTGTTCCTTTTGTAATAGCAGAGTGCCTTTTTAAAAGCCAAGTTTGCAGGGGAAAAAAAAAGCTGAGTTTGCAAAGGAAAAGTCCCCATTACAAAACTAAGTAAATTTAATATTAACCTGTAGCTTATATACGTAAATTTGTTACTGATAAAAGGCAAATAAAGCTGTGCTAACAATATAAAGCAACAGGTTTCTTGGGTATCCTGATAATAATAATAATAATAATAATAATAATAATAATAATAATCAGAATCAGAATGATATATGACACAATATAATATGAATAATATATTGTATTAAACAAACCAAAACACTTAAATGGTAGCTTCCCCACACACTTAGGTGGTCTTAAAGAGGTCTTTGTTATGTTTTTTTATTAATTAATTAATTAAATTTTCCGTTTAATTTGACTTGCTTTCCAATGAGGAGTCTAACCTTTCATGAGGCAGAAGCCTAGAAAACTTTGGAGGGAATTACAGGTTTTTAACAGTCAGCTTGTTGCTGTGTCAGTGTAATTAGTAGAGAAATACTTAGGTTTTTGGTACATTGACTTATTCAAACATTTCTGACAGTTATGTACTGAAGAAAAATAAATTACATAAAGATCGTAGAATTCCGAGACATATAGAAACTGCTTTGGGTTTAGACGCAGGACAACCTTGGGTCATAGCTTCTTCCTAAAGTGCCTTCTAGATATGGCTACAAATAAGGATACTTTGTGCAGTCTCATCTTTTTCTTGAATTCAGACGACCCCCTCTTTGTGAATAATTTTTTATACCGAGCACTTGCTTCGCAAAAGAGAAATGCTGTATTGTTTTGACCCAAGATAATGTCCATTAGCTCTCTCTGGTTCAGTGATTATAAAATGATGTATTTTCTGTGAAATGACACGTTCCCTGAGGACTGTACTCATGGGCAAGAGTAGAGGCCACAGGGGAATGACAGCCCAACTTACGTAATCTAGTGTTTTGTAATGCTGTATCTGAGTTCCCACTGTAAGACAATGATCTCCCTTTTTCTTCATTCTGCCTAGGAAAACAATTCTGTTGCTGACACCTGATGTGATTTCATAATTCCGAAACTGTCTTACAAAAGTTAAAGAGCAAATTGAAGGGAATCCCTTTCTGAGTTGAATTTATTAATGATGAAAATATTGATCCTGTAAAGTCGAGTCTGCATTAATATAATAAGATGGTACAGAAATAGCTCAGCCATGAGAACTAGTGAAAAGAGCCATCTAAGCTGACTCTGCTATAATCCATGTGCATGGTCATTCTTAAGTCATATAGTATAGTAGAATCATACTTTCTTCCAGGTGGAAGGGGCCTTAAAGGCCATTTAATTCAATCTCCTTTCTGATTCAGAAGTCCCTTTCTCAAAGTGCTTGGCATATTGGTATCTAGGCTTTGCCCCACCCCCATTGTTAATGGTGACCCTATACCTTCTATTTTGAGACTTAAACCTCTGATGTAATTCGATTTGACAGTATGGGTTGGCTTGAAATGTTTTGAATTTTTTTTTCTTTGCTATGCTTCCCTCCCACCAAACCTTAATGCCTCTGTTTACAGTACTTTTACTATGCACACCCACCAGTTTCTTTCTTTCAATATTTTTTATTATAATGAAAGTTTATTAGGGTGTCAACTATTAGTAAAGTTACATAGGTTTCAGGTGTACAATTCTGTAATACATCATCTATATGTCACAGTGTGTGTTCATCACCCAGAGTCAGTTCTCCTTCCATTACCATATATTTGAACCCCTTTACCCTCATCTACCCCCCTCCCCCTCTTACCCTCTGGTAACCACTAAACTGTTGTTCTGTGTCTATGAGTTTTCGTTTCTTCATTCGTTTGTCTTGTTCCTTTGTTGTTTTCAGTTTTATATACCACATATCAGTGAAATCATATGGTTCTCGACTTTTTCTGTCTGACTCATTTCACTTAGCATAACCTCAAGATCCATCCACGCTGTCGCAAATGGCACTATTTCATATTTTCTTATGGCAGAATAGTATTCCATTGTGTATCTTCTTTATCTAATCATCTAGTGAAGGACACTTTGGTTGTTTCCATGTCTTGGCCATGATAAATAAAGCTGCAATGAACATTGGAGTCCATATATCTTTACGGATCAAGGTTTTCAGATTTTTTCAATGGTTCTATTTACTTCGGGCCAGTTGAGTGCATGCCTGGGCTGGTGACTTGGGAGAGGTTTTTGCATCTGTATGGGATCCGCTCCTGACCCTGAGACACCTCAGCCCCTGGGAAGCGCAGCTTTTTCCTGGAGGAGCCTGACCAACTTCTCCTTTCTTTTGTTCTGCCTCTCCTCACATGCCTCTAAAAAGCTTTTGACCAAGCTGGGAGGCGGGGGATGGCCTTTGGAATGGAGTCCACCATTAAACCTGCCTTTCTTTCCACCAACCTCGCCTCTCAAGTGTTGGCTTTCGTGTGGGGAACAGCGGACCTTTTGCACGGTAACACTCAGTGATAAGGGAGCTCACCGACTAAATTCTTTGCGAGGCACTAGGCATCCCGTAGTAATTTCGGAATGTTTTACACGCAAATGAATCTTAAAAGCACAGAATTCGACCCCCAAACGTAAATCCAGCAAGAATGGTAGTGAGCATTATTCATACAAATAGCACATTGGAAGAGTAAAGTTTATATGCATTTATGAACATGGAAGAACTTTTTATAAATTAGTACATTGTCATAATTAAAGATTGAAATGGTATATGTTGGATTTTTTATGTATTATTTGCATTTTACAGATATTTTGACCACGGATGATGGTGAAGAGGCTATGCCTTGATTTTAAAATTCTACATTTTGTGTTTCTAAGAATACTTACTTCATTAGTTATTTATAACCAATGTTTATTGAGTTGTGCTATGTGCTGTGCATTGCGAAAGATGGGGAATACTGTTTCAACATTTATCATCTGTTATCAAGGAACCACATTTTTTTAAAAGATTTTATTGGGGAATTGGGCGAGGGGAACAGTGTTGGGAAATTGGGGAAGGGGAATAGCCAAGTTGTTGTCCTTCAATCTTAGTTGTGGAGGGCACAGCTAGCTCAGCTCCAAGTGCAGTCACCATCCAGCCTCCTGTCGGCCGCTTGCGGCAGCTCAGCTCAGGGTGCCATGTTCAATCTTAGTTGCAGGTGGGCATAGCCCACCATTCCATGTGGGAGTCGAACCAGCAACCTTGTCATTAGGAGCACATGCTCTCACTAGCTGAGCCATCCTGCCACCTGTTGGCAGCTCAGTGGCAGCTCAGCTTTGGCACAGCTCACTGGCCTGTGTGGGAATCGAACCGGCGACCCTGTTGCTCAGAGCTTGTGCTCTAACCAACTGAGCCACTCGGCAGGCCCGGTCGAGGATCCACATTTTAAAGGATTACTATAACTCCAAATATAACTCTATTTAAAGCTACATCACATTCTAGTTTACAAGTTTGATCATATGCCTATATTTTAACAAACATAACTTGAACTAGGTGCATGTACAGTGACTTGTCATATATGACATAAAACAAAACAAAATTCTGAAATATTTAAAACTGATAATGGCTGTGTGATATTTTTGTGTCCAGTATGTTGTTGCACACATTACAAAAAAGGGTTATTTGAAAAAGATGAGTGACTCTCTTCGTAGGATCAGAGGACATATGGATGTGTTCGATATCCCAAGGTAAAAGTGTTGTGTAAGTGACCAAGTCACTCCTTGATGATATAGCTATTAAAAGGGCACACTTGAAAGAGGCAGGAAAAGTTTCAGGTGGTAGCTGAGAACTTTCATGGGGAGGGACTCTGTATTAATTCCTATTGACACAAACTTACTGGCTTAAAATTCCTATTGATATCAATTTACTGGCTTAAAATGACAGATTTATTATCTTACAGTTAAGGGGTCAGAAATTTAAAATGGGTCAACAGGGCTGGACTCCTTCTGGAGGGTTCTAGGGGAGAGTCCATTTCCTTGCCCTTTCCAGCTGCCAGAGGCCACCCCTATTCTTTGACTCAGTGGCCCTTTCCTCTATATTCAAAGCCAACAGCATAGCATCTTCAAAGCTCTCTCTCCCTCTCCCCCTCTTTCTATCCATCTCCCTCTTCTTTTCTCCCTCCACCTCCTCCCACCACACACACACAGACACACAGACACACACGCCCTTCTGTTTCCATCATCTCATCTCCTACTCTGGACTCTGAGCCTCCACTCTCCCTCTTAAAAGGACCCTTGTGATTACATTGGGTCCATGCTAATCTCCCCCATTTCAAAATCCTTAACCTTAATCACATCTACAAAGTCCTTTTTACCATGTAAATTTAACATACTCCCAAATTTTGAGGATTAGAACATAGACATCTTTGGCGGCCATTTTTCTCCATCTGCCTGAATGTAGGTGTATGACCTAGATGACATAAACATGGTAGCTGTGGTTTTGTTTGTTTGTTTGTTTTGTTTTTTTAAAGCAGTCCTCCAAAGTAAAGAAAGTTATGAGATGTTTTATATGTTTATTTTAGGTCAGTCTTTCAAGAAGTGAAATGTCATTACCATAATTAAATGAATTAGTGATGCTTATGTTCTTAAGTATTGATAAAAATAGTCCTACTAGAAAAGTTTAAGTTAGACATTCCAATAGAATGTCAGGTCATTCTGTCATTGATTTAGCTACAAAAAATACAATTTTCACAAGAAACAGTTGTCTGAATTCTGCTTCTCACATCACTCATTTTTTATGTCCTTTGCCCCAAGTTAATATAACATTGGCAAATATTTGAAGAGTTATCATTTGCTTCAGTCCATATAGATATAAAATATAAAGATGGTGCCTTCTATTAGGTAGTATACTTCTTGAATAATAAATATATTCCTTGTCAATGCTCCTTTCTACCTATACAAATGATACACTTTTGATGTTTAACTGGTCTTATATGCTTTATTTGAGCACCATATGGTTTTCATAGATAACTGTAGTCTAATTGGTTTGAATCAAGCAACTGATGCAAATATGCAAATATAGTCAGAATAGAAAAGATTTCTACCTTAGTTGCCTTCTGCACTATTGATTGAAATATGGATGCTTAAAAATAGTTCTGTAGAGATAGTCGATTTGAATAGTTTGTAATTACATCCATTCTCAGTTGTTTACATTCAGGACTATGACGCTAACAAGGAAAAATGACTGACCAAGTGCATTTATTTAACGCAGTACCAACTCTAGGAGAACATTATGCTTGTGATCATTTGTATTTGGTTAGCACAAAATCAGCATGTTTCTCAATAAAGCTGCTTTTAAGGATATATACTATTGTATGACCAAAATCTATGCTATTAGGCTAATGTTAGATTACATTCTTGGTAAAGTTGTTATTTTTTAAAGGAACCCATATTGTAGAAACAATTTTTCTTTCTTTCCTTTTAGGCAGCTTCTTACGCTTTTTTTTTTTTAACAGGAAGCCAAGTGGAGTCGCTTTAATTAAGGTCTCTCTCTAGATAGTTCTACTCTGTGTTATTTGCCATCATCCTTTTTTTTCCCTCTGACCTTCCACAATCTGTTCACATTAGATATGAGGTGGACCATGTCACCAGTGAGCATATTTTCATTTGAAGGACTGCCAGCATACCTTTCTGCCGTTCCTTTCCATTAGCTCAAAAGTATTGATGGGACTATGCCATACTCCATTTAGGGTTTAGTGCTATAGAGTTACCAACGACTTTCAATAAAAGCTGAGTCACTCCTGATCATTCCTTACCTTTATTATTATTATTATTATTATTATTATTATTATTATTATTATTTTTAAAGATTTTATTGGGGAATCGGGGAAGGGGAACAGACAAGTTGCTGTCCTTTTGTTCTTCGGTCTAGTTGTAGAGGCCGTTGCTTCACTGGCCCATGTTGATATTATCATTGCGCTCTTCCTGGTTCAGGCAGTCGCTCGCCGGCCATTGGACAGCCGCTCTCGGTGGTTGCTGACTACACATGGTAGCTCATGGCAGCCCACTGCAGCTCCCCTGCAGCCTATGTCATCACCGGTGACTCACGGCAGCCCAGCTCCAGGTCAAACTGTTGTTCACCATCTTAGCTGTAGGGGGCGCAGGGTCACTGGCCCATATGAGATCCAAACCGGTGACCCTGCTGCTCAGAGCTGGCATCCCAAGCCAACTCCTAACCAACGCGCCACTTGGCTGGCCTGATCATTCCTTACCTTTATGTCTCATCATTTTCTTTCTCATTGTGGACCATTTCTATCATATTTATTAATATTTTGCTTCATACTAATTTCAAAGTCTCTTTTCCCCATGCATATACGTTCTTATAAAACTCAATGAGAATGAAAGTATCAAGAAAAGGAAGTACATTTCTATGTCATGTATCTCCCCACAGTAACTAGCACAAGGCTTTACATGCAATAGGAGCTCAATGCTAAAGACTGTCAGCCCATGTAGATTCACAATACAATGTAAAATAATGCATTGTATCAGTCAATTTTTTGCAGTATATACTTAGTCCCTGAGTGCAACCGCTACAGTTTTTTGGGGGAGTGGGGATAATTTACTTAGGTCACTGAGATACTATCACAGAACAACTTTCTATAGTCAATTATTTGACACCTTAATAATAGTTTGCAATTACTAGACTGTCTCTAGAATTTCAAAATGACTAATAAAACATACAAAATCTTGTTTGGCTGCTTTTCCCCTTCAGGTAAATCAGGATGATAAAGCTAACTTTAACATAGCTCCTTATTTCTTTGAGAGAAACCTATGTCCAAGGAGACTCACCGTGGATTTGTGCCTCATTTTATTTATTTATTTATTTGTTTTGTTTTGTATTGTTTTGTTTTAAGCTGAGCCATCCTGCCACCTGTTGGCAGCTCAGCGGCTGCTCAGCTCGGGCCAGGACTCGAACTGCTGTTGCTCAGAGCTCAAACTCTTGAGTGAACTCTTAACCAACTGAGCCACTCGGCCGGCCCTGTGCCTCATTTTAAATTGGTCAAACAATGAAGCACAAAGATAACCAGAGACTGAAAACAATCCAATAAAATACACTACTTTGAGTTAATCACCTTCCATTTCACAGTGACCTAGGAGTAATAACGGTAAAATGACCATGATATTATTCCTGGGTTAGAATGGCTATACATCAACTGCCAAACAATGTAGAGAACATAATGAATGGTCACTATTACGTTCTGAGTGCTTTTTCTCTTTGAGGAAAGTAAATTATTCTTCCTTTAAATGGTGGTTCATAAGGTGGTATTTTTGCAAACACTGAATCACTTCTTAATTTCTGTTTTTTATCCAGGCACTTTTCACTAAAGCTGGTAATTCTTTCAATGACAAGAGTTCAATGTACAAGATAAAATAACAAGGATAATGGAAAAAGGCTCCTAAAGAATGAGATTTCTTTTTATGCTTGCACTTGGAAAATCGTTACTATAGTAATTTGTCTTTATAACATATTTATTCTTTTCATTGATGCGAGCATTACCTCTTCTCTACTCTCAAACAATTACATACGAATGGAACCAAGTACATGTACATTTTAGTATATGTCTTGGATATTTGTTGTGTTAGAACTAGTGGAGAATCAGACCACTAAAAACTGAATTAATGCTATTTGACATAGAAACCAGATGGAGGAATGGGCAAGGGTTGTGTGTAATGACCCCACTATATACGGGACGAATTCATCTTTTGCCAAGATGCACTTTCGATTCTCACTAGGGAATCTCACTCACTTCTGTATCCTCATGTGCCATCTGAGCCCTGTCCATCTGTGACTCACCTTCAGGCCAAGAATCACTTGTGTTTTCAATCCTAATGAAAATAAAACTCATATATAGATTCTTGCTTCCTCTAACATGTGTTTTTATGCTAAGTCTGTCCCTTGACAATAGCCTTCTCTGTACCACCGTGAATTAGGAAAGAATAAAGAATCCAGCTATCTCCTGACCAAGAAGAAACCATCACCATAATGGCAGATCATATTTAGCATTAAATGTCTTGCAGTGACACAGGGGGTGTATCACGCATGATACCTACATGCTCACAAACATGTCACATCCAGACATCCATATGGACCATGGTTAACTGGCACGAATCCTAAACTGTTATGTGTAGCCAACTGAAAAGGAAAATAATAGATGGTGAAAAGGATTCTAAAAAATAAAAACTGTATTACAAAGGTAAACTACTAGTAACAATTTATAGAGCAAATATAATGATGCATAAGACATAAGGTTTGACTTTAACATCCAGTAAATCTTCAGTATTTATAGAAAGTTCCTATCCTTACAAATAACAAAATTGATGTATTTATTTATTATTATTATTGTTGTTATTATTATTATTATTTTAGTGCCATACATTGGTTCATTAGAAAGCACCGGTCAAATTCTGGGCAGGGACGTCTTCCTCGTGTGTCACACTGGTGAGCACTATTCTATGTGCATCCTTTCTGAAGCCATGTTATCAAAGAGGACAGCTTGCCCACATGGCGAATGAAGGAATATTTATTATTCAATAGTATACAAAGAGCTGAAATCCCTGACTAGAATCCCAGCTACTAAATACATTTAGGGGTCTTTAAATGGAACTTACTAGGTATGTTCAATGTACCGCTTTAAGAGTTGATCACATCTCAAGTGTAGTGTCATCAGCAGGTATGGTTGTATCTATATAACACCCAAATTACTCAGTTCAGTAAGTTAAAAAGCAAAAACAACCGTCAGGCCAGTAATTACATGTCATAGTTGCTGAAAACACTTATTTAATTTTTTACTTCCAAGTAGGCATTGTACTTTCAATTAGACATTTCGTTGACTATATCATCGTTTGCTTATATTTTTTCCATTATTATTTACAGATATAAAGAAACTTGGATGCTTTCTCAATATATACACTGAGTATCTAATTCCTTGATAAGTCCGCCTTGTTTCGAGGTCACATTAATAATACTTTTCATGGACTTGATGATATCACATTATGCCGTATGGCTCTTTCTAGAAATATTTGTTACCAAAGATATATTTTCTGTGTTTTAAAAAAAATGTGGCGGATAGTAACCCATACACACAGACCTTAATTATTAGCTCAGAACTCTTCTATACATTTAAAGAGAACTTTAAACAAAAGACTATGACAGTGAAGAGGGGACTGTGATTAATTTTCTTCCTTATTCTTTTATTAGTTTCAGGTGTACAAAACAACATAGTGATTAGACATTTATACACCTCACAAAGTGATAACCCCAAAAAGTCTATTTCCCATCTGACACTGTACATAGCTGTTCCAATACCATTGATTATATTCCCTATACTGTACTTTATATCCCCGTGACTATTTTTTTAAATTATAGTTGACATTCAATATTATTTTATAATAGTTTCAGGTGTACAGTATAGTGGTTAGACATTTATATAATTTATGAAGTGATCTCCCCGATAAGTCTAGTACCTATCTGACACCATATACAGCTTTTACAATATTATTTACTATGTTCCCCATACTGTACTTTACATCCTTGTGACTATTTTATAACTACCAATTTGTATTTCCTAATCCCTTCACCTTTCTCATCCTGCCCCTCAACCTCATTTCCATCTAGGAATCATCACATTTGTTCTCTGTATCTGAGTCTGTTTTTTTGTTTGTTTATTTTGTTCTTTAGATTCCACATATAAGTGAGATCATATGGTATTTGTCCTTCTCAGTCTAACTTATTTCACTTAGCATAATATCCTCTAGGGCCATCCATGTTGTCACAAATGGTAAGATTTCATTTGTTTTTATGGCCGAGTAATATTCCATTGTATATATGGACCACCTCTTCTTTATCCAGTTGTCTATTGACGGGCATTTAGGTTGCTTCCATATCTTGGCTATTGTAAATAATGCTGCAGTGAACACAGGGGTGCATATATCTTTTCAAATAAGTGTTTTAGATTTCTTCAGATAAATACTCAGGAGTGGAATTACTGGGTCATATGGTAGCTCTATTTTTAATTTTTTGAGGAACCTCCATACTTTTTTGCATAATGACTGCACCAATCTGCAATCCCATCCACAGTGCACGGGGGTTCCCTTTTCTCCACATCCTCACCAGCACTTGTTATTACTTGTCCTGTTGATGATAGCCATTCTGACAGGTGTGAGGTGGTATCTCATTGTGGTTTTTATTTGCATTTCTCTGATGACTAGTGACGTTGAGCATCTTTTCATATGTCTATTGGCTACAAGTAAAGAAGGGTAGTATGTGCAAATCGATAAAGCAGACTATTTAAAGAAATCCTATACTCAAGATGAGAAAGTTAGATGTTCACAGAGAAAGGTAGATGTTCATAGAGGTGTTCATTAGATTTGGCTACATGGGGATTACGGCTTACCCTTAGCAACCAGTTTCAATGGAGTAATGGGGCATAGTCATGACTGCTAATGACACTGTGCATCTTTTCATTCATTTGTTCATTCATACAAGAAATACTTTTTGAGTATCATGGCAAAAATAAAATAGAAAAAGATCCCTTTTCATTGGGTAGAATATTTACATTTATTAATCCTTCATATATTTTTAATTTTTTTCAACTTTTTTGTCTTCCTTTATTTATTGAATTTTCTTCATATTCTAGAAATGTGGCTCTTTTCCTATTTTGTGCAATGTTACTACAATATTTCTCCCAGCACTTGACATGTAAGAGTTTTAAATTTTTAGGTAGCCAAATCTGTTGTCATATTTCATCCTGACATATAACTAAATGACATATCATAATATAATGTGGCACAATGCTACAACATGATACAAGGTGGTATGATACGATAGATCATGGGGATATAATGAACACTCGTGATTCCTTCCCTCAACTCAAAACTGGAATAACTTGCAACTATCTATGTGTTCAACCCCTCAAAACATCCAAATGCTTTTCTATCTCCACCACCATCTTGCATTTCTGCTCATCATTTCCTTGTTCTGTTTTAAAGATACAGTTCTTCATTATTCGTGGATTCTATGATTGCAAGCTCACCTACTCACTACAATTTCTTTGTAACCCCTAAATCAATACTTGAGGCACTTTTGCAGTCATGTGCAGACAAGTGCAGAGTGGCGAAGAATTTGAGTCTCTGGACACTCGGAAGTTGAAGGTCATGTTCTGCCTCCTTGTTTCAGCTCTCATATTGTAAACTGTGTCCTTTCTGCAGTCTATTTACTGTCACGTTTTTTGTATTTTTGTGCCTTTTGGTGGTGGTTTTGCTGTGTAAAATGGCCCCCAGCACAATGCTGAAACGCTGTCTTTTGTTTCTAAGCACAAGACTATGATGTGCATTACAGAGAACATACATATGTTAGATAAGCTTTGTTCAACAGTGCTGTTCCTGTGAGTTCAGTGTTCATGAATGAACAATACATTACATCTAGAAAAAGGAAAAGAAAATTCACTGATACGTACATGAGGCTGCTCCAGAAAGTGTAAAGTAACATCTTTTATGGATGATGAAATTATGAAAAACATGAAAAAATAGCTCCATTTGTGGATTCATTACATGATGCTGATAAAATCAAAGCATAGTGCATGGCATTATTGTGAGGCCGAAGACCTAACAACTTCACAATCATGTTAGCCATGGTCAGGGAAATGTTAAACCCTTTGGCTAGTATTTTATTATAAAGAAATTGTGCATAAATTTCTCATAAGAATATATTTCAATAAGTAGTCTTTAAACAGAAACACACATGTAACAAGGTTATGTATTGAACCGTTGATGTAATGTGACCACAGGCTTGAAGGAACTTAACCCTGTAATTCCCCTGGGAGCAATGGCTCTGTATTTGCTAATTCAGTGTTCGCAGCAGCTTTATAGAACATAAATACGACAAACAACAAAAATCAACTGTCTTTCCCTTTTGTGAATTGCCTGTTCATAGACTCTGCCCATTTTTCTTTTCAGTTAGTTGGCTCTTATGTATTTGGATGAGTTGTTTATAAATACTTGATATGTATCCTTTCCCTGCATATTCATTGTCACTTCCTTGCCTTTATGTTTATTCTAGCTTTTTTGATATGAGTATATAATAGACCAGATGACATTGTGAAAGTTTAAGGTAGAAAAGGTGTTGATTTGGGGGCAGCTGGTTAGCTCAGGTGGTTAGAGTGCAGTGCTCATAACACCAAGGATGCCAGTGCGATCCCCACATGGGCGTTGAGCTGCGCCCTCCACAACTAGATTGAAACAACCACTTGACTTGGAGCTGATGGGTCCTGGAAGAACACATTGTTGAAAGAAAAGAAAAGAAAAGAAAAGAAAAGAAAGAAAGAAAGAAAGAAAGAAAGAAAG
>NW_017731453.1:374146-381620 GCF_001890085.2 Hipposideros armiger | reverse complement strand
CTCAGTGTTGCCCATGTCATCACAAAAGCCAAGACTTTTTCTTTCTCATGACTGACTAGTAGTCCATTATAAATAAATAAATAAATATATATATATATATATATATATATATATATATATATATATATATATATTACACCTTCTTTATCCATTCATCCATAGATGGACATTTAAGTTGTTTCCATCACCTGGATATTGTGACTAATGCTGCAATAAACATGGCAGTGCGGGTATCTCTTTAAGATCCTGACTTAGGGCCAGCCAGGTGGCTCAGTTGGTGAAAAGCGTGAGCTCTGAGCAACAGGGTCGCCGGTTCTATTCCCACATGGGCCAATGAGCTGCGCCCGAGCTGAGCTGCCGCTGAGCTGCCTGGCAGGATGTCTCAGCTGGTAAGAGCATGTGCTCCTAACAACAAGGTTGACAGTTCGACTCCCGCATGGGATGCTGGCTATGCCCACCCGCAACTAAGATTGAACGCGGCACCTTGAGCTGAGTGGCCATGAGCTGCCAACGGGCGGCCGGATGGCGACTGGACTTGGAGCTGAGCTAGCTACGCCCTCCACAACTAAGACTGAAGGACAGCTTAGCCGTTTCCCTTCCCCAATTCCCCAATAAAATCTTAAAAAAAAAATCCTCACTTAATTTCTTTGCATACATACCCAGAAATGGAATTTCTGGGCCATATAATAGTTCTATTTTTATTGTTTTGAGGAACTTCTACATTGTTTTCATAAGGGCTATTCCAATTTACAGTCCCACCAACAGTGCACGAGGGTTCCCTTTTCTCCACATCCTCACCAACACTTTATCAATTTATTGATGATAATCATTCTGACAGGTGTGAGGTGATATCTCATTGTGGTTTTTTAATTTGCATTTTCCTGATGATTACTGATATCAAGCACCTTTTCATGTACCTGTTGGCCATTTGTGTCTTCATTGGGAAAATGTCAATTCAGGCCCTTTGCTCATTTTTTATTGGGTTGTTTGTTTTTGATGTTTTTGCTATCAACTTGTATGAGGTCTTTATATCCTTTGGATATTAACCCCCCCCCATCAGATATAAGGTTTGCAAATATATTGTTCCACTCTGTAGATTTTATTTTCATTTTGTTGATTATTTTGCTGTGCAGAAGCTTTTTATTTTGATATAGTCTAATATTAATTTTTGCTTTTGTTGCTTTTGGTCTCATGTCCAAAAAAAAAAAAATCATTGCCCAAGACTAAGGTCAAGAAGCTTTTCCCCTAAGTTTTCTTCTAGGAGTTTTACAATTCAAGTCCTATGGGTAAGTCTTTAATCCATTTCGATTTAATTTTTATGAGTGGTGTAAGATAGGGGTCCAATTTCCTCTGCATGTACTTAACTAGTTTAATCAATACCATATATTGAAGAGAATATTCTTCTCCCATTAAGTATTCTTGACTCCCTTTAAAATATTAGTTTACTGTATATGCAAGGGTTTAATTTTAGGCTCTTGATTCTGTTCCATTGGTGTATATATCCCCCCCCCCCTTTTTCTTTTGGTCAGGACCGTACTGTTTTGATTAGTTTCGTAGTATAGTTTGAAATCAGGAAGTGTGATACCTCCAATTTTGTTCTTCTTTTTCAAGATTGCTTTGGCTATTCAGGATTTGGGGGTTCCACACAAATTTTAGGATAGTTTTTTTTTCTACTACTGTGAAAAATACCATTGGAATTTTGATAAGGATTGCAATGAATCTATAGATGATCTTGAATAGTATGCACATTTTAACAAAATTAATTCTTCCAATCTATAAACACAAGCTATGTTTCCATTTGTTTCTTAATTTCTTTCATTGAAATTTTGTAGTTTTCTCTATATTGATCTTGCACTTCCTTGGTTAATTTTTTTTTTAAATTTTATTGGGGAACAGCCATGGTCACTGGTTACACACTGCTTTCATGCTACAATGGCATAGTTAACTCTTTTAGGGAGGATGCAACTCACAGTGGCCCATGCGGGGATCGAACTGGCAACCTCGATGTTATCAGCACCACGCCCTAACCAACTGAGCTAACCAGTCACCCCCAAAATTTATTCCTAAGTATTTTATTGTTTTTGATGCTATTGTGATGGAATTTTTTTAAATTTCCATTTCAGATATTTCATTGTTAGCATATAGAAACACAGCTGCATTCTGTATGTTGATTTTGTATCTTGCAACTTTACAACATGTGTTGATTAGTGCTGTTCTTTGGTGGATTCATTGGGATTTCCTCTATATAAGCTCATAGCATCTGCAAACAACAATAATTTTACTTCTTCCTTTCCAATTTGGATGCCTGTTATTCCTTTTCTTGCCTGATTGCTCTAGCTAGGATTCTCAGTACTATGTTGAATAGGAGTAGTGAGAGTTGGAACCACTGTATTGTTCCTGATCTTAGCGGGAAAGCCTTCAATCTTTGACCACTGAGTATGGGGTCAGTTCTGTCTTTGTCATATATGGCCTTTATTATGTTGAGGTATGTTCCTTGTATACCCAACTTGCTTAGAGTTTTTATCATGAAAGTATGTCGTATTTTGTCTTCTCTTTCATTTCTGATGTTATTTATTTCCATTAGTCTTAATTAGTCTTAATCTAGCTATTGATTTGCCAAATTTGTTTATTTACCCCCCCCCCAAAAAACAGCTTAGTTTTGTTAATGTTTTCTGGTTTCTATTTCATTTATTTTTGCTCTTATTTTTGTTATTTCTTTCCTTATGCTCATTTTGGACTTAGTTTATTCTTGTTTTTCTAGTTTCTTGAGGTGTAAAGTTAGGTTGTTTATTTGAGATATTTATTTTTCCTTAACATAAGCATCCATCACTATAAACTTCCCTCCTAGAATTGCTTTTGCTGTATCCCAAGGGTTTTGGGATATTGTGTTTCTAATTTAACTTGTTTCAAGTTTGTTTTTGTCTTTTGATTTCTTCTTTGACCCAATGGTTGTTCAGGATTGCATTTATTAATTTCCCTATATACTGAATTTTTCAGCTTTCCTCATGTTATTGATATTTATTTTCATACTATTGCGGTCAGAAAAGATACTTGGTATGATTTTAATCTTCTGAAATTTGCTAAGACTTGTTATCTTGGAGAATGTTCTCTGTCTGCCTACTCAAAGCTTTGTGATTCTATTCTGTTTCTTGTCCTCAGATATCTGCACGTGTATCATATTTTTGACACAGGACATGCCTATTTTTTGTTTTGTTTCGTTTTAATCTGTCATTGCTATATAATTGGAATATATGTGTGAATGCATAAACTCACTGAGCCTTGTGGACCAAAAGTTTGAAACACTCATGTCTTTTTTCTTTTCTTTTCTATTTCATTTATTCCAAAAAACACGATCCTTCTACAATATTGGGTAAAGATCAGGAAACCATGGCTTACCATTAGGGTTCCCATCTGTTAAAATATTAATTATTCATCCCAAGTGTAGGCAACTTTTAGACTAAACCATGGGTATAAATGCATTTAATAAGTTACTAGTGCCTTTGGTACATATGGAAATTCATGTACTTAATAAAGGAGTGGGGACGATACTCAGCAATAATTAATAGGGTGCTAGGGAGAGTAACATGAGGGAGAGCTAGTTATTTGCCATCCTATTATGATTTTCACATTGTGTATATTAAAAGACATCCTAAGAGAACAAGTTAATCACTACCAAGAAGGGTTTCTTTATAAAAGAAAACTTTCCAGAATGATAGGAACAAGTCAGATGAGAGGAAAATAAAGTAAACCCGATACAGTAACCAAGATTTGTAACCATCTAAGACACAGTAATTTCACCTCCAGGAATCTATTCTAAGGAAATAGAGGTGTAAAAAAAAAGTTTGTAAAAAGATGTCAGTGTCAGGTATAAAAAATTAGAAACAATCTAAATCATTCAAAAGAGGGTACAGGTAAAACAAATCATGATGCATCCATGAGTAGAGTATTTCTGAGTCCTAAAAAAATAGATACTTACACTAAGAAAGCTATTAGGATATTGTATATAAAGGGCAATTAAAATAATAACAATAACAATAATGGTAACCACAACTGACTTTATTGAGCACTTACTATGTGCCACGGACTATGCCAAATGCTTTACATTTACTCATTTAAATCTCACAACTTCCCTTTGAGGTAGGGAAAATTATATTCCCCATTATAAAAGCGAGGACTCCAAGGCTTTTGTAGTTACATTATTTTATTGGTATTATGCAGCCAATAATAGTAGGGCCATGGTTCATGAATCCACGTGTGTGTACGCTATGCATGTGTGTGTGCATGTAATGTGGGAAAGGTAACTGGAATGAAATGCACCAAAATATTCAAAGATCATTATACTTACATGGGTTGTTTTCTTTTGTTTATATGGACATATATGTAGTATGTGTGAATAAGCATGTACATGTGTAAATATCTATGTGTATTTTCCAAATTATCTACAGTGAGCAGAGATGTCTTTTACAATTGGAAATATAAATTATTACAAATATTCTATGACCTTCATCCATCTGTTTTTTGGCTTCTCCCTCATTGGTAAGGTCCAAAATATAGGAAGGATTCTTTAGTGAAATCTCATTGTGTTTCTTGTGATGACAGAGAGATCAACAAAATAGTCACGACTGAATTTACCACAGATGGTATTAAACCCTCTGTTTTTTATTAAGTGTGTGTGTGTGTGTGTGTATAAAAGCAAGCTAATGAATTTAATTGAGTGTTCCACATTCTAAATGCCATCTATGAGAATACAGCATGAACAGCACTACACGATGCTGTATAAAAAAGCAACTTCTGAGCTAGAGAGATGAGACAGTAAGTGGCGTTATAAAGTGAAGGTGAAGTTGATAGAATAGGATATGAATGAAACATATTATGGTATGAAGTGAAGTGGAAACTAGTAATAGCACAGGAAGACCTAAGAGTGCTAAGAGCTTTGTGATAGGAGTTTGAGCGGGCACAGTATTATTAAGGAGTAGACTGGGGTTAACTGTATTCTCCCGGTACATTCACACAATCACAGGGAATCATGCGTCTTCACTCACCCAGTGCATCACATTTATCACCTGAATATGCTTTTATAATATCACTGCCAAGACAAAAGAAAACTACAGGATGCAAAGGTCTATCATTTTCTCTTCCCTTTAGTGTGTAATGTGCAGCAAATGCTGAAGTCCTTTTGCTTTGAATAGAAGAATTTCCAGCACACTATAAAGGAGGAGTCTTCAAATGTTTGGATGAAATTACAGTGCTTCTGGGAAGAAAGTCAAGTCTTCAAAAGGGGGTTAGTCTTCTTGGGGTAGTTCTTTCCCCAATGACAGTCAATCTACTACTTGTGAGAGTATCCTACTAAGACCAAGATTTCTTAATCCCTCATCTGATACTCTACAGAGCTTGCTAGGTGCCCAAGATATAGGCCCCAACACTTAATTACTTCCTAGGACCTATTGACACATTTCTGGGTTTTCTCAACCTTATGAGTTGTTCTGAATTGCCTATTTCCTATTGGGACTCCACTCATATCCCCACCCTCCCGCCCAGACTGACAGCCATATGCTTGCTTGTCAAATTCATTGAGTTGACAGGAGAAGAAAAGTCAGGATAGTGTTGGCTACACCTTAAACTTTAGGGTAGCGGTTCTTAATTTAGGGGGAGGGTCCAAAGATCCTGTTGCGACTCTGATGAAAGCAGTGCACCTTTCCCTCTCAAGTCTTTTTGAATACATATATTAATGTCGTTTAATGAAAAATCAGAGTCCATACTCCATTAGCACTGGGGCATATTTCAGTCTCGGGTAGCCAATATGTGTTAGCAGACACCCATGTTTACGTTTCCTAATCTGAGCTCTCAGTAAACAGTAGCTCTATCTGATTACTACCTTGGGGCCAATGCTGTGTGTCAGTATGATCCTTTCAAGGTAATTATTCATTGCACAAACTGTGGTAGATCTTAATACTATTATAGGGTAAGAAGTCCATACTTTATTCCCTAGACAATGGGGAGTCATTGAAGATTTCTCCTGATTTTTTTATGTGAATGAAACCAAAATAAAGTAAACTAATGGAAAATGAATTGAAATTACTTCAGTGCTGCAAATTTAGATTGATTTAAATATATTCTGCAGGCCTCAAAACATAGTCATTTTTCAAATGAATGATGTAGCATTCCAATGACATTGCACTCTGTTGCAACCAGTGTTTTCATGAGAAGGAGAATCAGCTTACACCTAAGTGACAACATTTGTTCAAAAGTTGCCAGTATCAGGGTGGCCGGTTAGCTCAGTTGGTTAGAGCGCAGTGTTCACAACACCAAAGTTGCCAGTTTGATCCCCACATGGGCTGCTGAGCTGCACCCTCCACAACTAGATAGAAACAACGACTTGACTTGGGGCTGATGGGTCCTGGAAAAACTCACTGTTCCCCAATTAAAAAAACAAAACTTGCCAGTATCACTCATGAACATCTGAGCTGCACTCTTTGAAGAAAAGAGAGGGACTAGAAGATGTGAGGCTTTATGTAAATCATATTTACTTCTATAATAGGAGTTCTATATAATTGCTGTAAGTCTTCTTAGAGGGCCCAGCTGGGGAAACGGAGGCCTAGATAAAGAAGGAGAGTTGCATAGCAAGATAGTACCAGATTAGAACACAGAAAACAAACATGACTTTTCTTTCTCATACTGAGCAATGTGAGTGAAACTTTTGCGGGGGGAGTCTGTTCATTCAACAGATATGCGAGTTCCCGCATTTGTGGGGTTAGTGGAGGGGGTCATTCATTCCATAAACACGCAAGTCCCTGCTATGTACCAGGCACTACAGTAACCCCAGTCCTCATGGAGCTTCTTATGTGCCAATTATTGATTCACTTTAATTATAATTCTGTAATTATAATGACAAGAGATGCACAGGGTTACGCGAGAATATAAAAGGGGGGAGCTTATCTAGTTGTCAAATATATGGTGATGGAAAGAGAATGGACTCTGGGTGGTGAACACACAATGTGATACAGAGATGCTGTATTACAGAATTGTACACCTGAAACCTATGTAACTTTACTAACCATGGTCACTCCAATAAACTTTAATTTAAAAAGGCAGGGAGCTTAGCTAGTTAAGGAAGTCAGTACAAATTGCTACAGGCCAAAAGAAGTTGTAAAACAAATTTTAAGGCTGTTCTATCTGGGAAAATCATTCTCATGGCTGTAGGAGTCTTTATATACCGAGTAACTCAGTTTATTTGCATCCCTTGGAAAACCAAGATCTTAATGTATGGTATGGACCAATAGGTTGCGTTACTTGATTTCATATTTTATTCATGTCATTTCTTACTACATAAATGGAAAAGTAATCCTCAGATTTCAGTTTGTGTTCCATTGGTTTGAAGCGATGACCTTCCGCAGGGAGTGATCTGGCCAGATCTAACCACTAGGGGTCGCCTTGGGCTAGGGCTGCTGCAGGAATGCCTCTTTTTTTTTTTTTT
>NW_017731453.1:322934-373941 GCF_001890085.2 Hipposideros armiger | reverse complement strand
CCGGCGACTCATGGCAGCCCAGCTCCAGGTTGAGCTGTTGTTCAGTATCTTAGCTGTGGAGGGCAGTGTCACTGGTCCTCATATGTGGGATCCGAACCGGGGCCCTCTGGCATCCCAAGCGAGTTCTTAACCATCGCGCCACTCGGCCGGCCCAGGAATGCCTCTTAACCTACATCTGTGGCTGGATCAGCATGAATACAAAACAGTGTTCAGGATTTGAGCCCGGCCTGGGACAATGGTAAGATTTGGGCTATCCACAGTTGGACACGAGAAGAACCTCAGTTAGCTATTCCAATATTAGCAAAAGCAGAGAGGGGGCTAGGTAGAAGGTTGATGGAGTATGATAACTAAACAAGTTGGGCTGGAAACATGGAGTGTGGGAAGGACACAAATAGAACACAAGATTGGAAGGGTGGTTTGGGCTGAAATTTTTGAGAGTCTTAAGTACCACGCTAAAGAGTTTTAATTTTATCATGTTAGCAATTGGGAGTCTTTGAATATTTTGAGGAAGGAGCTATAAACAGAATTAGCATGGTTTAGGAAGCTTTTAAATAGCCCAGTGAGACATAATGGAAGACTTTTTGGTAATGGCCAATCACTGCAATACAGAATGCAGAAAGAGGAAGCGGGCTGGGAGAAAGCTGAGTGAAAGTTTGCAGGTGCTCTGGACATATTGGTTTGCTGGGCCTGTGAGTCCTCCACATGGAACATAGTTAGAAATGAAAAATGGGCGCCTAGGAGAAAAGGAAGGCTATCCCCCAGAATTCAAGGAATATAGAGGCAATTATGAAAGCCCAGGGATAGGGCATAAGAACAGAAGCAGAGAGTCCCTAGGATGGGCATTGGCAAAATGGCCAGCATTTGGGTGTAGGATGTGGACAAAGCAGTAGAGAAAGACACAGAGAAAAAAAATGGCCCACGTGGTTCTGATTCCGCCGAAAACACACAGTGTTGGAACCAGGCTGGCAAAACCCACTTTTGGGCACGCTATAGAGTTAGAAATTGACAACAAAGAAGAAAGGCCAGTGAAAAAGCAGGTTTGCTCCCATGGATTTGAGATACAGAGATAACTAGATTTAATAGCCATCAGATAGGCAGTACAGCAGAGAAATAAAAAGACAGGGAGCTGCGTCAGATGGAGACTGAGGATCCTCTCCAAGTGTCGCCTTTCTCATCAGTAACATTTAGGCGCTATGAATGCCTATGCATGGGGTTTCTGTGACTAGTGCATGTGACAATGCATATATAATGTATTTAACAGACCACCTAGCCATAATACATTTACTAAGTGTTTACTTCGTGTTACTTATTATGACATTTGGTACAGAGAAAATGGTCCCTCCGTCTCTTGATGGCCTCTGAATAAAACCTCAAATGCAAGATTATCTTAGAATTTGGTTTCACACACACACAAGTTGGTTTTCCTTACAAACTGATGAATTTTCTGCTTTGCAATAATAATGAGGGTTACGCAAGGTGTTGTTGTTGCTGCTGTGCCTAGGTTTATCTCCTTTTGCTTTGGTTTTCTGAACTACTGGGCCGAATTTTGAAACTCAAACCCAACGAACAAGTTAACCTCTACAGTTTTCATATTTGAGGCTACTTCTTCATTCCCATGCTTCTGATTTGGTATTTTGAATTGATCTTACTGTTTTTAATTATCACTTGTTATGAGTTTTTTCTGGCACAGGATTACTCTACATGTGACCTCAACACATCTTCATAAGGTAAAAATTATTAACGCTATTTAACATATATGAACTCAAGTTCAAGGCGGCGGGATAACTTCCAAAGCCACACAGTTAATAAGTGCAAAAGTAGCGATTTGAAACTACATCTCTCAACCTTAAGTCTTTGCTATTTCTTTTAAGTTATGAGTTAAAAGAACAGGTAAAGGAATAATGTTTCAAACATGATTTAAGAGCAGTACATATGAAAACGGCTGGGATTTTGAATGTCTGTCCACATAAAATATATGAACTCTATGAAATGGCCAACAAAAACCTGGGATGAGGGATCCATCCACTTCTCTATGGTCTGACTACATTCAGTTCTAGGCGCTGCATTCCAGGAGGGGAATATGACGTCTGACAATTAGGTTTGCGAACTCATCCTAGAAAGACTGCTACATACCTCAGTGCTGAATATAACCACTGTCACCTTTGAAGTATCCCCCTTGGGAAGCTATGCACTGATGCCAGTGCCTAGATCACCCTTTGAAGCAATTTTGGAACTCTTTTTCTGGAATGGCCACCAGAGCTGTCATCATATTACCCTTAATGTCCTGAATGCATCAAGATGTGTTCCTTTCAGTATTTCCTTTATCTTCAGGTAAAGAAAGAAGTCGTTGGGGGCCAGATCAGGTGAGTAGGGAGGGTGTTCCAATACAGTTATTTGTTTACTGGCTAAAAACTCCCTCACAGACAGTGCCGTGTGAGCTGGTGCATTGTCGTGATGCAAGAGCCATGAATTGTTGGCGAAAAGTTCAAGTCGTAACTTTTTCATGCAGCCTTTTCAGCACTTCCAAAGAGTAAACGTGGTTCACTGTTTGTCCAGTTGGTACAAATTCATAATGAATAATCTCTCTGATATCGAAAAAGGTTAGCAACATCGTTGCAACAAGTTCCTGAACTTTTTGTCAGACCTCCTAGTCAAGCTAGACTGTGTTTAAAAGAGGCTAACCAGATGGTAAAGTGACCTTAAACAATGCCATGTGAAGATTATCAACATGAACTTGAAAACTTTGACATGAAGAAGAGACATGGTGTAGGTCCCTTTATTGCCATTGTATCTGTGAACTGTTAAGGGATTACACTTGCTTCCATGGTGTGCAAGGACAGAATGGGGACCTGTGGCAGGAATTGCAGGGCAGATTTGCCTTAAAGTAAAAATGGGATTTTCTATTGGGTCGTCGGAAAAATCATGACGTATTTTTTCTACGTTTTCTATGCCAAAATGCATCATGACGTTTCCGACGACCCAATACTATTAAAGACTTCCCATTAAAAGAAGGAGGTGCCTCAGGAGAACTGGAGCAATTCTAATTTTCATTTTAAGAAGAGGTTGGATAGCCACTTGGCAGAGATATTGCAGCGGTGTTTCAAGTAGTGAGGACGGGATAGGCAGACGATCTCCGAGGCCTCGCCATGAGTTTGTCATTGTATGAAGTGGTGACAACTGCATTGGTCTAGCCCTATTTTCTGTCAAATGTTTCTGCATCATCCATGTAAGCTGAGACATGCAAAATAGTACAGAACTCTGACACCTCAGTTGTGTAAAGCAACAAAGCTCTATTTCTTCCACATTCTAGAACTCTCTTGTGGATCAACAGGAAAGCTCTACTCAGCTTAGTCACTCAGTGCAATGATTTCTGATGCTAACCACCCAGTTAGGCCAAACTTCACAAGTTAAGCCCTTCAACTGCACATCTACCCTCACTTCAGACATCAGCCAGCAGCTTGGGGGTTCCAGGGCCACTCACACTTCTGACCAACTAGCTCAATATCGGGGGCTTCACACTATCGCCTTCGTTTCAAGAATTCACTAGAACAACTCACAGAATTCAGGCGAGTGCTACACTTAATATCACAGTTTTATTATAGCAAAATGGACACACAGAGCCAGGTCTGGGAGTGTCCCACATGTGAAGCTTCTATCTATAGCCTTTTCCCTGTGGAGTTAAGACAGACCATCCTCTCAGCACATAGTAGTGTTAACCAGGGAAGCTCAGCCAAGCTCTGGTATCAAGGCTGTTATTGGGGCTTTTATTGTGGTTTCATTGAGTAGGCGTGATTGAAAGAGAGAGGGAGAGAGGGAAGAGAGGGGGAGGGAGAAGGAAAGGGAGAGGGAGGGAAAGGGAAAGTGTGAGAGAGAGAGAGAGAGAGAGAGAGAGAGAGAGAGAGAGAGAGAGAGAGAGAGAGAGAAATCTCACACTGGTATTTAAAAAGCCTGGCCCAGAAGTAGCATGGCACGTCAGCTTACAACCCATTGTTGCAAACTAGCCACATACGTTCACCCAACCACGATGGGGCCATGGAATGCAATCCTCCCATGGGACTAGAAGGAGAGAGTAAAGAAAAAAAATTCTGAATAATAGCTCTGATAATTTATTGTGTAAGTCCTTCAATTGGGCAATCACTTTTCTTAGCATTATCACATTTTTATCAATAGGCTCTTTCGCATATTAATTTTTCTTACATGACTGTGGTCTTTAAACCTAGCTAAAATATCATTATAATGATCTTATTTGGAAACTCATGATTATTTTCATAGGCTTAAAGGGTTTTTTAATGAGCTAAAATGATTTCCATATAAAGCATCTGTGTTCATCTTTCATTTCCATTAGCCACATGAACTTTAAATTGTGTGTTGAAAATAAAAATGATACGTGGCAGAGAATTGGACACCTAACTTTTTTTGTTTATGAAGTTATTTCAACAAAAATAATTTTAAGGGGTAAAATATAACCAGTTTGTTAAATGTTATAGATTTCTTTTTCACTTGCTAAGTAATCTAGACTGCTCTGTAGCTTTATTTTGATCTCACAAATACTAAGGCAAATGAAGTAGTCTTAAACTATTAGTTATAATGCCACGCAAACACACAGATAAGTAGTTATTAATATGACTTCAGAAGGTAATAGATTTTTCCTTTGCAAAATAGAACTTATAAATAGATTAAATGAAGTAGGAAGCTCAAAAGCAGTATTCAAGGCCATTCATCTGACATTCAAATTCTCAGTATATGTAACCATTTCTGGATGATGTCAAGGCTATCACATCTGTGGGAAAGAATGAAAAGAACTGAGAAGGGGAAAGATGATTATTTTAGAGAACAGGCTCGCTTTTGTTTAGAGACTTAGAGTAGTTGAATCTCCTCCGTTTCCCCATGCCCCAGGCCTATGTGAATAATTGGTGGGTATATTACTTCCCATCAATCATCACCTAATAAGATGGCACTGCTCGGATCTTCCTGAAATTGCATCATCCTTCCCCATCGACTCTTCTGTTAGGAATTCAAAGAAGGAAATGCCTAACTAGTTAGGCAGCATGGGAATTTACAGTTAATTTTGAAAAGACTCTTAAAGTATTAGAAACTTTGTTGGCAATGCAGTTAGAAAGAAAGAAGACAGCCTGCAGATCAACTGGGCTCTTCCAAGTCAAAAGAGATCATATGGGATAGTTAAAAAATAATTGAACAGCAACAGCAAAAATTCCCATGGGACTTTGATCACCAGTCCTTAAGCAGCAGTCATGAAAAGAATGAAAAAGATTTCTACGTACTGGAGGCCTATCATGCATGAGCTGTATTCATTAACTCTAGTGATCTTAATAACATGAAAAATAAATATTAGGATCCTTAATTTTAAGACAAGGAAGTAGAGTCTCCAGAGAGTAAAATCACTTGATCAAAATCACATTTGCTGGGTTCAATGGTAGACCATAGCCATGATTCATATCTAGGACTGTTCTCCTTTTCTTCCAACCAGTGGCTCGCTGGTGCTGACCTGTACTACTGGAGTACAAGGGCCAATGGTTAAATTTTCAGGTATTTTTCAGCCATTATTAAGAAATAAATTGTATAAACCTATAATCAAATAAATTGTATTTTGGAAAGGTAATAAATACTCAAAAGTCATCACTTCCTCATTCCTTTACTACATTTAACTATTATCTGTGTCCTTGAGGTTATTAGTACTATTGTATCTGTATGGTGAAATAATATACAATGAAGCACCACTGTGTATCTATTTCAGGCTCCCTATTCAGTGACGTCATGTGGTAGCTTGAAATCAGCCATAGTGGTGTCATGTTGGTAGCTTGAAATCAGCCATATTTATGCCATGAAATTCAGTAAATTCTACAAACCAGAGCTTGGTTTACTGTTCTGGTGCTTTTCTCGATCTAATAAAGCAATAGAGAAAGTTTTAATGCAGATTGAACATAAAAGTGTTCTTGTCTTGTAGCCATTATGTTGTGAATAGCAGAAATAAGAGACTATTTTCCAATATTCAAAATCTATCATCCAATGGTACAAAAATTCACTCACGTCCTTGACAAAATGAGTGAAGTTTTGATATTCACCTTTGATGTTTCACTTTCATCTTACTTCTTAACATAAATAAAAATACCAACCAATGTTAATATCAGAACTACGCTAATCGATCAATTATGGCCTAAATACAGGAGTTTGGCAAAAATCAACAAATGCATCCTGTGAGAATAATTTGACTATATAGAATTCACAATAAGATACAAAAAAAGAATATTCTCTATTTTATCAGTATTTGTAAATTGCACGCTGCACAATCCTTAATATAATTAAAACGTATTAAAAATACATGTATGTATGGATACCAGACTTTTTGTGAGAGCTAAACATTTGCCAGAACGCCAGAGCTTTCAACATCATGATATTGTCAAAATTGAATGAAACTGCTTTTGCCAAAGTCACCAATTCCTAGTTGCTAAATTCAATTCTGTTTTATTTGATTTCTTTGTAGCATTTGGCACTCAACGACTCTCTTTTTATGTGAAATATTCTTAGCCTACAGAACTTACTCCTTTGCTTTTATCATAGTTCAAACCAAGTCCCTTATTTTGATCTCTCTTCTGTTTCCTACATCTTAAATACTGATATTCCAAGGCGTTCTAACCTAAGGTCTCTGGTCTTATAATAGTCACTCTTTGGACAATGTCAGCTACTCACAAGCTTTAATAACTTATGGTTTGATATCTTGCAAATCTCTATTTCTGGCCCAGATAGCTCTCTTGGCATGATATAGGCAAATGTCTACATATCCTTCAGTCATAAACTGAATGTTTGTGACCCCAAAAATTCATACGTTGAAACCTAATCCCAACGTGATGGTATTGGAGGTGGGGCCTTTGGGAGGTGATGCGGTCATGAGGGTGGGGCCCTCATGAAAGGGATTCCAGCCTTTATAAAAGAGGCTCCAGAGAGCTCCCTAATCCCTTCTACCATGTGAGGGCACAGCAAAAAGATGGCCCTCACCAGGCACCAAATCTGCTGGCACCTTGTTTTTGAATTTTCCAGCCTCCAGAACTGTGAGAAATAAAATTTTGTTGTTTATAGGACACCCAGTTTATCGTATTTTTGGTATAGCAGCCCAAACAGACAAAGACAGAAATCTTGCACTAAATACAGCCACAATCTAATACGGATGTTTTTCCTTGCAAATGTGCTCCTTCTTTGTTATTTTCTAATCTGAATAATGGCATTATGCAGCCATCCAAGAAATATGTGAGTCACCGAGGCTTCTCACTCAATTCCGATTTCAATCAATGACAAAGTCCCTTTATGTGGTACATTTCTCCTTTTCTTTCTAAACCCTTACGCTAAAACCATCTGTTGTCTGGATGATTATAATATGTTTCTAACTGTTCTCGCATGTACTTTTGCCCACCTATAATCAATCCGACAAACTGCTGCCAGAGTTGTATTTCTAAAATGTAAATGTAATCATATTATTCTACATGAAATCCAATTTTCAATAGCGGTGTTTCTCAGTATTTTTCACTGCAACTTTATAGGAAGAGATACTGTGTTTATCAAAACCCAGCATATATGCACAAATGCATGTGCATACATGAACCTACACACACACACACACACACACACACACACACACCCCCCACATAGTCACACACATACACAATTGAAACAAAAATGTAACAAAACAACAGTTAATTTTCTTATATGTTTACATTCTGCTATTTGGGACATATCATTTAGCTTTTTAAATGCTGGCTTATTACAGGCCATTACATTTATTTTATGGTCTACTAATGGGATCTGAACCATCGGTTTATAAAATACTGAAGTAGAGGAAAAATACATCTGCCTCCATGAAGCACAGCACATAAGGTCTTTTGCAATCAAAAGTAAAACGAGAAAATGTTTTTAAGTAAATGGTAAAAAGTTACCTATCAAAATTTGTTGTATGCATCCGTAAATCTAAAGCTATTCTAAAATAGGGTTTACCAAAATTTTGTTGGATATAGCACAAGCAGTATTCAGAAATTCCAAGTAAAGGTGAGGCTTAACTGAAAACAGGCATAAGAAAACTTTCTGGAATGATGGTAATATTCTATACTTTAAAAGCTGTGACTACACCGATGTATGTATTCATCAAAATTCAACAAATAGTACTCATAATATTTATGCATTATATGTAAAATTTACCACTAAAGGAAAAAAGCAACTATAAAGGCATTTTAAACTACAGTTAAAGATATGCATGCTGAAGTGTTTAGGTTGTATTATAATAATACATGCAACTAATTTTGATATGTATCAAAATCTAAGATGTATCGATCCATAGACATGTGAGAAAGCCAGTGGAGTAAAAGGTTAATGGTAGACTCTAGTTGGGGTGGTATATGGGTTTTCATATTGAAACTCTTGCAACTTTTTAATATGTTTGAAATAGTTCTTAACAAAAATGCTTTAAAAAATCATGCTGTGTGAAATAATACAGACACAAAGGAGTACAGATTGTATGGTTCCATTTATATGCTATTTAAGAACAGTGAAAAGTAATCCATGGGGACAAAAATGAGAACAGTTACGGACAACAGGGATGGGAATTGACTGGAAGGGGTAAAAGGAAATATTTTGGGGTGCTAGAAATGCTCTGTGTGCTGGTGGTTACATGGACATATATATTAATTAAATAATAATAATAAATAAATAATAAATCACATCGACACTTAAGATCTGTGCATTTCACTCTACATAAATGGTGGCTGAATCAAAATAAGAATAGGTTATGATATTGCTATCCCAGTCAAAAGTATTAAACAACACAATGAAGGGCACTTCATAATGAGAAAATGAACAATGAACAATGCATGTTTTCAGCTATGAATTTTACATACCAAATAACATAGCATCAAAATGTACACTGTACTACCAACAGGTATGATCAAGAGTCTGACTCCATTGTTGTTGTTGAACTGCTGACAGCATTCAAGCCCCACTACTCCTCTTTCGCCTTCTGCAAGGTGATAAGGAAGTCTTACCTCCTTTAGTGCTGGTGGGAAGTTCCAGCCACGCGAGCCCTGGCCCACACAGGGAAAACTCCCACTCCAGCCCACCTTCTATCCACTCTCCTTTTCCCGCCCTATCAAGCCATTTGCAGACCTCCTTGGGAGCCACCCGCTGTCTCTGGAAAGCCTTATGATGCGAGTGATAAATCATTTCAAACCCTTTTGGTGCATGTGTGGTGTCACCGATCTTGACACTTGTACCCACTTTGAGGTGAGAGGGGGTCCACTGTGGCTTGATCACTTAAAACAGAGCATGCAATAAATAGATCATAGAGATATCCTTTAATTTACTTCTTTTGCCCTTGAAATGTCATGTAAACAAACAAAACGATGTATCTTTTGCTGCACGACAAGATACCTGATGACTTCGAGGTGGGAAAATAATTTATTATTTCTGACAGTTCTTCGTGTTGACTGAGCTGAGGTGAACGGTTCTCAGTAGGGTGCCATCAGATGCCATGGATAGAATCAAAGGAAGGTGTCTTCACTGATATGTCTGGTTCCTGGGCTGGGGTGGCTGGAAAAGCTGGGAGCTGTCAGTCTCTCCCCATGGTCTAGGGCTTTGTCACAGCATGTCATTCACAGGTTAGTCACACTTCCTACTGCTGTCTGGCGTCCAAGAGGCAGGAGGCAGAAGCTGCCAGGTCCGTTATGTGCTGTGCCGGGAACTGGCACAGGGCCATTTCTGCATGATTTCATTGGTCAAAACAATCACAGGATTTGTCAAGATTTAAGGGGGTGGAGAAGAAGGCTCCTTTTGATGGGAGAGTGGCAAGTCTCATTGCAGAACCGCATGGGGGATGGGCATCATCCCTGTGGTCATCTTTGGAAAATACTATCTTCCACGATAAGGAAAATTGACTGAATTACCGAACATAAAGTACAGCTAATTGATGTATGTTGAACGCTACACCCTGAAAACTGAAACCCTACCTCCTATTCCAATACACAGAAAGCATTCACTACACTGACCATAAAGAAAAATTAATACATTCCAAATCATTAGAAGCAGGGCAGACAGCATGTTCTGATCATTATATCTGAATAATAATACTCGTCGTTGATTATAAAACTAAAAAGGCGTATATTTATCCCCTCCGGAAAATGTAAATGCAATAAAAATTTTAAATCCTCTACCCAACAGCTTGATGCACAGAACAAATCACAACAAAAATGTTAGAATCTCAGAAAATAGCAACAATGAAAATGGTATATATAAGGAACGCGAAACTAATAGCTCAATCGCAGCTCAGAGGTGAATTTATACAGAATTTTTGACTCTTTAGAATAGGCTGGTGGTTATAACAAATGATCTGCATGTAGAATGGCTCACGCACAACTTTTACTCACGTAAAAGTACAGTCTGGGTGAAGAGCTCAGAGGGCTGCCCTCTTCTGCACAGTCATTGGGGGTCTCTGGCTAATGGAGGTTCTGCCATATTGAATTTCTGGCTTTCAGGGTTTCCCTAGGTGTCATCTCCATTCCGTCCACCTAGAAGGGCAAAAGAGCAGAGAGGAATGGATAAAGTGTTTTGTTTTGTTTGTTTCTTTGTTTGTTTTTTTTACAGTGCAGGCCTTAACGTGGCACACCTCATTTTGGCTCACATTCCATTGGCTAGAACTCACTCATGTAGCTATTCCGAACTGTGCCTCTAGGGCATATGAGCTAAAGGAGCAGAGTCAACATTTATGTTAAACAGTTAACAAGAGTTTATTGAGTGTCTAGTATTTACCGAGACCGGTGCTAGGAATTTGGGATTTAGTGATGAATATAAATGAGACACACCATACTCTCATGAATCCTAAGAGTCTAATGAGAAAGCAAGTAATTATAATACAATAACATATGAGTTATGATATAGTCATACAATAGAATGTTTTCATCAGTGGAAGTCAATGAATTAGAGCAGTATCAACATGTATGCATCTTAAAAACATTGCATAGTGAAAACAAATTGCATAAAGTTACATTTTACATGTTATGTAAATATATAATATATATGTATAATTTAGGACTCTTACATATTAATAAATATGTTAATTACATATTAATAAACTAAGACATGTATGTGAGTGATAAATACGAAATTCAGGATAGTGGACAGCACTGGGAAAGGGGAATGTTGAAAGAGGGCAAGGAGTGTAATTTCAAGGAGGTTCAGGGAGATTTCATTGAATTTGTAATGCTTTATGCTTTATTTTTGACAAAAAAGTTACATATATTTGAGGTATACAATGTGATATTTTGATATATGTATACATTTTGAAATAATTACCACAAACTAAATAACATAACCATCACCTCTCACAGTTACTATTGTGTGTGTGTGCATGATAAGAACCCTTGAGATCTACTCTCTTAGCAAATTTCAAGTAAAAAATATATTATGACTAACTATAGTGACCATGCTGTAAATAAGGTTTCCAGAACTTATTCTTCTTATAGCTGAAAGTTTGTACTATTTCATCAATATCTCCACTTCCCTCCACTGGAGGCTCTGGTAACCACCATTCTACTATCTGTTACTATGGGTTTGATTTTTTTTTTTTGGTAATGCTTTATTCTTTACCTTGGTCCTGGGAACACAGGTGTTCATGATATTATGCTTTTCATATTACTGTATGTCTGAAATTTTCATAATGTGAAGAAAATTCTGAATGCACTTAAAAATAAAACCATAATCCTATGCATATACTGACCAGTAAATTCATGTACAAGTGCCTTTGTCGTCATCAGTAAATATTCATGGAAAGCTTTTTTTAAAAGAGTGTGGAAAAGACACAACCTTCATTATTTACTGGTCCAAAGAGTGATTATATCATGCTGGACAGGGATGGAGGGTTCAGTGATTGGATCAGTGACTTATGAGCATCTCCTGGACAAATGAGTGCCTTATACGGCTGGTCGGGCCATCTCTGCTTCTGCCTATTCAGATGATTTTCCTTTAAAGAGCCCCTCAGTCCCACTGACAAATTAGGAAGGGTTTCCCCAAGGCTGGAGCAGGGTGGTTGTTCCTACTAACTCAGATGCCCATTACTTCTTGCTTTTGGCCTTGGGAGCTTACGATTGATTGAGAGGCTGAGCAAGCACAAGTCAATGCCAGACTAGTTTTGCTTTCTGGAATTATAGATCAAGGAAAAGTTTAGTTGACTGCCTGACAATTCTTTCTGGAGAATTCTATCTGATAGCAAGTAAGGCCAAAAGCCCCACTGGGTTATGCTATTTGAATCCCTGAATGAGCAAATGAACCTCTTGTGGCTTCTTTTTTCTCCTGGACGCAAAGGTCTTTTCTCTCGGATAAGAAAACTACAGCAAAACCTTGGATTGCGAGTAACTTGGTTTGCGAGTGCTCCACAAGATGGGCAAACATTTCTAATACATTTTAACTTGGTAAATGAGCAATGTCTTGCAATACGAGTAGTTTGTTTCCGGAACAAATTATGCTCGCAAACCAAGTACATTTTAACGTTGTAAACGAGTGATGTCTTGCAATATGAGTGGTTTGTTCCAGGAATGAATTGTGCTCGCAAACCAAGGTATTACTGTATCAGGCTGGCGTGTTGGGGTGGGGGACATCTCGAATCTCCTTTAAAATGTAAAGTTGGCTTCTGTGCTGCCTTCCAACATGCCCTGTAGTATCACTTATTTTTATTTAGTAGTGATAGTGCAGGAGATGCATTGGAGAGGCCCGGGGTTCCTAGCTTCTTCAATTCCTCTGGCTCCTCCAAGATAACCCCATTTCAACCAATATAGCACATGGTAACCTGACCAGTACACCTTTTTTAATTTGAGAAATTGGCCACTGCAGAGAATTTGACTACTTCCATTTAGCAAAGTTCATGATGATAGAAATTTCAGCAGTCTCAGTAACACTGGCTCAAGTCAGAAAGGGCTTCCTTATCCGAGCTTTCCCTGTCATTCTAGATTTTCAGGTGAATCAACCATGGATCGCAGCACTTAATAGTCAACATTAAAAAAAAAATCTTTCAGCACCCTGGCAAGACATCAATGGGATGGTGAAAATGAATGATTTGAAAATAAAGCGGTAAAGGGACTATTAAATACAGGTGTGCTCAGGGTTTACGAAAGCCAGTGATGGGGAAGGTGGTATCCCAGGACTAACAACAATAGGTAGGGCTTATGACCGTTAGACCTAAACGTACAAATGGAGGGACCAGTTATGAAAACCCAGTAGGTAGATATATGGCGAGGGCTGACTGGCAGGAGCCGTGGGCTTCCACTGAGGGACTCAACCATGGTTACCCAACAGAGTGTGAAGCATGGGCATAAAAGCCCTGACCTCATTTTTCTCCTGCCCATCTACTTTTTCTCATTGTCAGATCCCAACCAGACACCGAAGGTCAAGGGAAATCGCTGATGCAGTCCATATGGGTCAGCCTACCATGGCACAGAGCTGGGTAGAGAAAGGTGAAGGGCGGTTCTAAAGGGACAGATAAGATAACGAGCATGACTCGCTCTCTTACAGTTTCTTTTTTAAAAATTTGATCTATTTAGATTTTTTTTGGGGGGGGGGGAACAGTGTGTTTTTCCAGGACCCATCAGCTCCAAGTCAAGTAGTTGTTTCAGTCTAGTTGTGGAGGGCGCAGCTCAGTGGCCCATGTGGGGATCAAACCGGCAACCTTGGTGTTATCAGCACTGTGCTCTAACCAACTGAGCTAACTGGCCGCTGCAAACTTTATATTTTTAGAGCAATTTTAAGTTCCCTGAAAATTTGAAAGGAAGATACACAGATTTCCTATATACCTCTTAGGAAGTATATGAGATCTCATGCTCAGGGGATCTCATACACAGCTGCCCCCATTATCAACTTCCCCCACCAGAGTGGTGCATTTGTTACAATTGATGACCCTACACTGCCACATCATTATCACTCAAAGTCCATAATTTACCTAACGCTTCACTTTTGGTGGTGGACATTCTATGTATCTGAATAAATGTTTAATGAATGCATCCATAATTATAAAGTCAGAGTATTTTCACTGCCTTAAAAATCCTCTGTGCTCCACCTATTCATCCCATCCCCTACCCTAACCCTTGGCAACCACGGATCTTTTTACTGTCTCCATAGTTTTGCCTTTCTAGAATGTCATATAATTGGAATCATACAGCATGTGACCTTTTCAGATTGACTCTTTCATTGAGTAACATGCATTTTAGTTTCCTCCATGTGTTTTCATGGTGTGATAGCTCATTTCTTGTTAGCGCTGAATAACTTGTAGTTTCTTTCTGAAGATCGTAAGAGTAGCTTATACAGTGTGATACAATGGCAGTTTCCTAGAACTCTCTCTTAAGCTTAAAGGCACAGTGTTACATATGCCGAATCTTTTCCTCTGGTTCACATGGCCAACAGAAGAGACTCACTGTACATTTTCTGAGGTTATATGTGATAGTTCCAGAAAAACCTAAGAGTCAGAATCATGTCTCGTTGTCCTAATCCCAAATTCCTAGGAAAGGCATTCTTTTAGGCCTAGAATGGTTCATAGACCAGATTAATTTTAATAAATCAACTATTTCAGATTGGGGTAAATATGAGGCCACAGAGCAGAAACACAGTTGCTTGGAGCCACCTCTTCAATCATGTGGATCACAGCATGGGGTAGGCAGTTCTAGGAGATGAAAAGAAAACCAAATACCTGTTCAACAGTGGTCATCATATATCCATCCATGTGATATACTCTCTCATAATATAAGCTATCATTATAATATAGTGAAATGATCTCCAGACTTCCATCCATAAACCTTGTTTTGAACCACTACTCTTATTTACAAGCCATGTGTTATTCAATAAGTCACTAAACTCTCTGAACCTCAATACCATTATCTCTAAAATTGGCTTTAATAATACCTGCTGTAACTACTCATTGGGTTTTCATGACCAAAGGACTATAAATAAATTATTATAAATGGATAAAATGAGATAACGTATATGAAAGCTCTTTCGGCAATTGTAAGTCAAGGCAATTTTAAGTTGTTTGCATTATCGAACCAGCAATTTCTTCCATACTTTTTCTAACTTCTCAAGTTACAGGTATAGGCCACTAATTTTCAGTCTTTCCTTTTAAATATAGAACTAAATGATATACATTTCACTTTAACTATGACAGCTGAATCCCATGAGTTTTGATATGGTTATTCTCATTGTCACTCAGTTTTATATATTTCCTACTTTCTATTTGTATGTATTCTTTGTCCTCTGACTTGTTTTGATATGTTTTCTTTTTAACTCCAAACCTACGGGTTTTGAAAATTTATATTTCTTCTTATTGGTTTCTAACTCAATTTCACTGTGGCCAAAGAATGAGGTCTGTATTCTTTGAACCGTACCCTCGTAGACTGTTGCCTTGGCGACTCCCTTTATTCATTCCTATCTATAATATGCCTACCATATTGACTCTGGACTTGGCCTAGCGATAAGCTCTGGCCAATGAAACATCAGCAATCAGGACACAAGATGGAGCCTTATAAATACTGGCGATTAGGATTTGTCCTCTTGTTTGTTCCTTCTGGGAACCCAAATACCATGCGGTATACAGCTACAAGGAAAGGCCATGTGTTTTGGTCATCTGTTGCTGTGCAACAAAATACCCCCAAATTTAATAGCTTAAAACAACTATTTCTCATTGTTTTATAAGCAGGCTAGGCGGTTCTTCTACTTAATGTGGCCTTGGTAGCTGGGGCACTGGGGCAGCTGGCGTGTCCACAGCGGCTTCATTCATATGGCTACCAATTGTCTGGGAACACAGCTGGGGATGTTGGCCTGTGAGCCTTGTTTCTCTCCCATGTGGATATTCCCAAATGGTGGCTTATGCTTCCTCCCAGCTTGGCAGCTAGCTTCCAAAGCGGGTTTCAAAAGGACAGAGCATTACTTAACAGCAGGGCCAATACTCCAAGGGGGAGGAGCAAATAGGCAAAGATAACAATGAATTTGAGAAGCATAAACTGAAAAAAAGGCTAGCATTCTAGATACGAAGTCCACAAAAGCACAAGCCTTAGAGCAGGGAGGCTAATAATATGCAAATAGTCTAATAAACTTACTAAAAGATATAAAGGAAGGTATAAGCAATATAAAAAAAGAACACAAGAAGATGAAGAAGAAAATCATATGAGGTAGAAAATATATATATAATAATTGAAATAAACTATGCAAATACATGAGATAAAGAGCAGAATGGGTATAACTGAGGAAGAAATCAGGAAATTTATTAACCAGATTGAAGAAATCTCATAGAAAGAACAAGAAAAAAAATAGGAACTATAAAGGAAAAGCTAAGAAATATGGGTGATAGAAGTAGGCAGCATATCAGAAAGAGAATACTGAGCGGAAAGGCTTGAAGCAATAATAGAGATAAACTTCCCCCAAATTAAAAGAAATGAAAGGCCTCAGAGTGAAAGACCCCATGGGGGGGCCAATGTGAAAGAATAAGAAAAAGCCAGACTTAGACACGTTTAGAGGGGAAAATATTAATAGAAAATAGAAAAATAAATAAAGTCTTTCACAAAGAGAAGACAACGTGTAAAGGACCAAAAATCAAATTAACATTAGATTTTTCAACAGTAAAACTGGACTTATGAAAATAACGGAGTAGAATTTTTGAAGTACAGAAGGAAAATAATGGAGAACATGTAAATTGTATTCAGCCAAAGTGTCTTTCAAATGTAAAGTCATTATAAAAACATTCTTAAGAAGACCACCAGAATTTTGCCACACAAAGTCTCAGATTGCAATAATTAAAAAAAATTTTTTTTTAATTTTCTTTTATTTTTTAGCTGAGCCATCCTGCCACCTCTTGGCAGCTCAGCTCGGGTGAGGAATCGAACCAGTGACCCTGTTGCTCAGAGCTCACACTCTTGAGTGAGCTCTTAACCAACTGAGCCACTCGGCCAGCCCCAGACTGCCATAATTTTGAGTGAAGTGCTTAAATAAGAGACAAAGGGAAGAGATAAACAAAATTAAGGTGATCAAGTATATTGGCAAGATTCACTGATATCATTTAAAAATCTAAGACCAAGAAAAAAAGCGGAGAATATATATTCATAGTAATTCACAGTTAAAATACTTAGATAATATTTACATGATGGAAGTTGGGATTAGGGAGACCAATGAATGTGTGATTACACTAAAGTTCTTGTGAAGATCAAAGAAAGTAACAAAGGATAAGATGAAGCAGAAAAAGTACGGGACAAATGGAAACACAATAGTATGATAGAAATAGGCCTAACTATATCAGTAATTAGAATAAATGCAAATAGAATAAACTGGCCAGTTAAAAGACAAAGATTAATTGGGGAAAATAATAATAAATGCAGCGTACTAGAGGTACATTAAGTACATACAAAGTTGAAAGTAAAATGATGGGAAAAAAATATGAGGAAACCATAAATCCAAAGAAAGCTAGTTTGGATATATTAATATCAGATAAAATTAGACATTAGCACACACAAAAATATTATTAGGGATGGTAAAGTTCATATATAAAGATAAATATTGACATTAAAATAGAAGATCTAGCCATGTTAAATATGTACGGCTCTACGAAAATAGCTTTAAAATTTATGAAGTAATATTTGTAGAAATACAAAGATAAATTCATGGAACCATCTTCCTTTTGAAGATTTCAACACAACTCTCAATTGATAGGTGAATCAGAAAAAGAAAATTAAAAAGGATATAAAAGATATGAAACATTTAAGCTTTCCCTAATGGATATTCAGATGTTATATTATTGATATTAAGATATTGTGTAATGGAAATTAGGATATATGTATGAGTATGTTTGTGTGTAGGTAGGTTGATAGATGATAGATAGATAGATAGATAGATAGATAGATAGATAGATAGATAATAGATAGGTGATAGTCTTCCAACAATTAGAATATCCATATTTTCTCAAGTACACATGGAAAGTAAAACATTGAACTAGGCCATACCATAAAGAAAACCTCAACAAATTTCAAAGACTGGGTGTCATACAAGCCATAATCTCAGGTTTCACTTCAATTACATTAGAAGTTAATACGAAAAATAAAATATGCCCACCCATATTTGGACACTATAATATGCCAGGGGTGCCAAAAACGTGTATACAAGTGGACGCTTTGGTCAACATTGCTCAAGCAGTAGTTCGCCGTAATCAGAAGTGTCTGGACGCTGATGGTAACTACTCTGAGCACCTCTTGTCATTGCAGAAGTCAAACGTGACTTCTTTTGTTATCAGTGTATATTGAGTATTATAATTTTAATAGTTTTTTCCATTCTTAAAATGTGTATACATTTTTTTGGCACCCGGTATATTACCAATGAACTCATGGGTTAACAAAGAAATTTTTAAAAGTGTTTCAAATATAAACCCCCACCTTGTATGAGTTCAAGGTCTGTAATCTTACAACCTTTCAAATACAAGCCTCTTCCTTATTAAGACAAGAACATTCCCCAAACAAATTACTGCTGTGGATTTCTGTTCTCTTGCTTCATTTCAGTCCCTGGGCATTTCCCTAATTTTATTGTGCATTCAGACATTCATTTAAGATGACGTTGTTTTATTTTACCCAGCATTTCTTGGTGGGTTTTGGTTTGGATTTCTGTTTAGCTGGAGGGTTTTCAGGATATCTAGTCTGTCATATTGCTGGAAATGGAAGTTTTTATTCTCTTTTATTCATTCATATAAATCTGTCTGCCTTATTTGTGTCAAACCTAGGTTGGTAGATACAATGCTTTCACTAAAGATTATTTAGCAGATAAAAATATATCTAATTACAAAAGCATATAACACTCTAAAATATGTATCATAAAGATTCTAGAAGTGAAATTTAAAGATAGATGTTAAAACCAGTTGACAAAATACCACCATTTTTGTATCCATAACCAAATGCTGCTTGTAATTCCCATCTGATCTATTTCCTGCCTTCCTGATATTTTCTACATTTAGTCATATTATGTACAGTTCCTGCCTCTGGCACAGCTAAAAACATAAACCAATTGGGATTTTCAATGCTATGACTGTGAATCAAATTACTTTGTCACTTGGACCAGAAAATGAACAATAAGCTCAGTGACAGTTAGGAAAACCAAAGACCTGACAGGTACCCAAACCCGCCTCCCCCTCAGCACATGGAGATTGTATCAGAGGTCATCAATGTCAAAACATCCTGCCCAGGATGTGGATGGTAAACACATGCTTCATCTTGAATCTGACAACAGACTAGATGACAAGGAGAGTTTTATGATGTTTATGGTATAATATAACTTGCCTATTTGAGGAAGCACTTATCAGAGTGGCGAAAACAAAGAGAATTTGCCTGTGCTAATAACCCCCAAATGATCTGAAGTTAAATTTTTACTTATCCTTTTTCTCTTTCTTTCTTCTTTCTTTTTCTTCCTTCCTTCCTTCCTTCCTTCCTTCCTTCCTTCCTTCCTTCTTTCTTTCTCTTTTTTTTTCTTTCTTTCTTTCTTTCTTTTTCTTCCTTCCTTCCTTCCTTCTTTCTCTTTCTTTCTTTCTTTCTTTCTTTCTTTCTTTCTTTCTTTCTTTCTTTCTTTTCTTTCTGTCTTTTTCTTTCTTTCTCTTTCTCTCTCTCCCTCTCTTCTTCCTCCCTCCCTCCCTCTCTTCCATTGAGTATGTTACCTAGCTGAATGAATTGCCTCTGAAGTCAATATGATTCAGTAATTTCTTTCCGTATTTCCCTGTCCCATCCTAGTCATCTATGGTGTCTTGTGTGTGTTCTATCTTTGCAGCTGTCTTCCCAATGTCTCCTCTCACATTGGTATGTTCATAGGGTGACAGCTGGCTGAGATGTAGCTTATGAGAATAAAACAAGTAATTGCATCTCTTTGTGGACATGACAGAGTCTTGTGTAGATTGATATTAAGGAAGCTACAAGTGATTTCTAAACTGTGGCAAAATAGAACAATTCTGTAGCTTTTACCCTTGGATATGGTGTGTCATGTGGTTTACAGATGTTCAATAAATATCCTGACTTTCTCCTTTATAAAAGGTGCTTTTTACTATGCTGACTTTTAAGAACTCATCATGGAATTATCTATTATTTTCAATTCATTCAATTTGAAAAGCAAGACTAACCTCTTATGTATTTCATTCATTGTTCTCATATGTGTAGGTGAGCAGTGCAAAAGCTCAATTTAATATTCCTAAAATTGTCTAGCACAAAGCATTCCATTGCTTCATTTCCCACAAACCTGCTGCTTATAATTAATACTCCAGCCACACTGGCCTATGGATTTCTTTTATCAGTTACCAAAATCCTCACCCTATCCCTTATCCCTATATTAGCCTAGCAGTTATGGGTGGCAGCAAAACTGTCCTCATCAGTAACCTTCCATGGTGGAACCTTTTTTTGCAAATAGTAAGCCTTCAATAAGCACTGAATGAAACATACTTAATATTCTACTTTAGGCATACTTTATTTTTGTTTCATAGAGAAAAAACTAGCCACACATTAGTTCCACAGAAATCTAATTCAGATTTCATGTTTTCTATTCTTGTTTGTCTGTCCTCTTTTCTTTACCAGTAAGAGGCTGAAACTTGTGGCAGGTCTGAAGCCTACTTCTAATGAGGCAGATGCCTGGAAGTGGCCCCTGATTTAATCCATGCCACAGCGTCTTGTACAAGCTCCCCTACTGATAAGGTGAGTGAATGGATATGAACGTTCAAGAGCAAGATGCGTTAATACCCTAATGCAATTGATTTAAACATGGCTGCATCATCAAGCCAGCAGGGGAGTCAGGATTTCTTCATGCCTCCCTGAGCAATTAGAGGCTGCCACAGGGGAATGAGATCGCCCCAAACAACAATAAAAAGATGAGCGGGAGGGTGCTCCGCTTTGTGTTCCTGAAAGACTTGATGAAATCCTAATCCTGATTATGCAACACCGTTGACAAATCGTGTGGCCTTGTGTGGGGCCGGAAGAGCTGCACCTCCAACTGGGAAAATGCCATGTCTCTTTCTCTATGTTGCCATCTTGGATCAGTTAATTTGCTATAATTTTTACTTATGTTTAAGTAACTTGTATCATGTGTCTCTGGGTTGATATTACCACCGTCCTTGTGACACCTACCTATGTCTTAGCTGTTCTATATAATATAAAATCATGATGATTAGAATACGAGTGATGTTTTTTATACAGAAACCCTGTAACTTATGCAAACAAATGAGTGCTGTCATTTTTTGAAGTCTTCTTCAGGAATCTGTTTTCTAAAATCACATTACCTCTAAAGAATATGTCTACTTGGCTTTAATTTCCTTATGTTCTACAGTGTCCGAATGATACTTTCATTGCTACCTAATAACTTGAAGACCTTGGATAATCTCTTGTGAACCTATTTTATCATCTATAAAATTGAGATAATGGCACATCTTTAATGGGCAGGCATGTACTCTAAATTTTAGGGAAAGGATATTCAAATATTCATAGGGAATAGTCTACTATCAGAGCCTCCAAAGAGAGGCTATGAAATCTAAAATGAATTTCCAGGAGACTAATTAGGTGGCACTTGTAGTATTCCACGATGGATAGGATAAGGGACTGAAATAAGGTGATGGCTGTAGGAATGAAGAGGAAGGAACTGATTCAAGACATATGATATAAATGTCATGGTTAAGGTTGGGAACAAGGCAAAAAAACCTAGGATCACTGCCAAATTTCTGACGTGGCTACTGGATGAACAGTTATATCATTAAAAAGATAGAGAACATTGTGAGATGGGAAACAATGGGTTCAATTTTTTCAATCTCTAATATTTATTGAAATATGTCAGATCCTAAGTTAAATGCTTTATGGGGGATATCTCATTTAACACACACGACTTTCGTATGCAGTTAGTGACATAACTATCCTTATTTTCAAATAAAGAAACTAAGCCTTAGAGAGGTTAAATAATTTGCCCACATCAGAAAGCCTAATTCTAGAGCAAATGCTCTTAGCTATTACTAGGACAGTATGTTCTGCTCAATCGATGGTGGATACTGCCTTTGTTTCTTTTGAAATGTGCCCAAATTTCCTATTATAAAGCTAGCACATCCTTATTCTTCCTGTGGTCTTTAAGTCTTTCTTAAAGAAATTTTCAAAGATTGTTTTACCAAACATTAAATTCTATTTTTTCTTTTTTTTTAAAACTTTATTGGGGAACAGTGTGTTTTCCCAGGACCCATCAGCTCCAAGTCAAGTTGTTGTCCTTCAATCTTAGTTGTGGAGAGCGCAGCTCAGCTCCAAGTCCAGTAGCCATTTTCAATCTAGTTGTGGGGGAGCACAGCCCACTATCCCACGTGGGAGTTGAACAGACAACCTTGTTGTTAAGAGCACACGCTCTAACCAACTGAGCCATACGGCCACCCACCAGCAGCTCAGTGGCAGCTCAGCACAAGTCGTTGTCTTCAATCTAGTTGCGGAGGGAGCAGCTCACTGGCCCACGTGGGAATCAAACCAGCAACCCTGTTGTTCAGAGCTCGTGCTCTAACCAACTGAGCCACCCGGCTGCCCTGAATTCTATTTTCTTTATTGAATGGATTTGAATTCATGTAGTTGAATGTCATAGACATGTCTTCAGATGTACAAAAGGTAAGTTTTTCTGTTACTGAAGCCTCCACTGGCACCTGACAGTGGTAAAATGATTTAAGCGGATTCAAAATCAACTTAGTCACTTCCAGTTTACCACTGAGTTTCTTTTGCATAGTCAATTCGGGAATTTCTCTCTCCCCATTCGCTCTAGGAGGATGGAAGGTGTTTCTGTCTGTCTTGAAATCAGAGGGAACTGGGGCATCGAGTCCACAGTAACCAGGAGTCTACATTGTCTTTCTCTGAGATGTACCTCACATCCTTCTGTTGATTTTATTGTATTTTGTTCTCTATGGTTGATGGTTGCATGTGGCCCTGCACACACAATTTCTCCAAGTGATCTCCAGTCACTGAGGCCTTGGGATCCTGGGAACTTGAGTGTTTCCATTTAAGTCTGTGGGGCAAGCTAAATAGATTGGCCTAAGCCCTCCACTCAGCCACTGCTCTGGCTTCTGTCAGCACCTCCCCTGGCCCCCGGTACCACAGTGTGTTCTGGAAAACCACTGTTACCCCCACCTCCATTCTCACTCTACAGCCTACGTATGTTTAGTTTTAAATTTGCAGTTTGTGGTACTTGTGGAAAAGTCCAGAAGAGATGGTTAGTGAGCAATAGAAATCTGAGTGTGCAACTCAGGAGAGAATTCTGGGATTGAGAGTTTTTACAGATGCATCAGCATATACATGCTGGTTTTAGACACGGATGCAGATCCGATCACCTGGGAACCATGCATGAAGTTGTAACAATGGAGGCCAAAGCCATGCGTCACAGTGATATTTAAAGGGTATGTGGAGGAAGCAGAGTCCACAAAGCATATTGACAGATGCACATCTGGGTGAGCTAGCTGGCGAATACGTTATACTCAGATATTTCAAAGAGTGCACAGAACTGGGTCTGAAAAAAATAGAGAACTTTTTAACAGGGACTGGTTTGCATTTCCTTTCAAAGAGTCAATTATACACAGGTACAGTATGAGGGAAGTTAGGTTTAATACAACTTGGCGTTGAGAAGACCTAGCAGTTGACTACAATCTCAATGTCAAGGGTAAGATACAATCCATCTGATCAAAACTGATTTTTCAAAATAGCTTTCTTATTTCCTTCCTTTATCTTTTTTTTATTAGTTTCAGGTGTACAAAACAACATCATGATTAGACATTTACTGCCTTCCTTTATCTTGTAAGGTCATTTGTCTTCAAATTAGCAGTCGGCTCTTTTCTGGCTCTTAAGGATGCAAAGTGTGTATCACTTCATCTGCTATTTTTGCCAGCTACTGCTTTAGAATTCCTGTAACTGTCGTCTCATCATATCGGTATCCTCCAGTGTCTAATATCCTCCTCGCTTCATCATGAAATAACTTGGCCAATGTACCTTATGCCACTTTTTTTCTTGGCCACTTTAGTACTTTTCATTCTCAACAGTTAGTCTAATTCAGCATTGAATTCATTACACCCAGACCTCTTGGATTCAACAACCTGGATCGAATAGTCAGCTGTCAAGCTAGATGAATAACTCAAACTGATACGTTTCTTTGGCCAACTTGTATTAAACCAGAGCTCAGGCTGGGCTGGCTTACCAATATTTGAGCCTTTCATTCAACATATTTCTGGGCAATTGGAGAAAATGTATTAATGAGCCCAATAAAGACTAAGGACGCCACAAGTTGGAGCCTTGGGAAGTTGATGATTATCCCTTTGTAAAGCCACCCCAAACTTTGTCTCCCAATTATCCTCTTTAGATTACTTTACTTTCACAATTTCTCCAAGTAATACCATCTTTCTTTTTTTCCTCTCCACCATTGCTGACCTGACTCTGACAACCTAGATCTTCCTCATTTATTTATGGTAATTCTTGAACATCTTTGTCCGCATCTTTTGTTCACTCTGAAAACTGTATTAAGTTGCGGATATGTTTATTTCGTTTTTGTAAATTTACTACTACTACTACTACTACTACTACTACTACTACTACTACTAGTAGTAGTAGTACTATAATTACTACTGCTACAGCAGAGATCACCATCACTCACCTCAGCAAGAATATCAGCTCTTCTTCTTTAAGCTGCTACTGTAATTGCTACACGTCCTTGAACCTATATGTATGCTTCTGAAATATGTAACAGTGTTTTCTCCATCAGTATTTTAATGTGTGTACATGGTATTGTGTAGATTCCATTATCGTCTTTAATTCTTTCACTCACCCATACAATTTTAACATATGTCTGTGTGGCTGTGTTTACCTAGTTCATTGCTTTTAACTACTGCACAGTATTACGTAGTATGCATCCATGACATTTTACTGTTCCTTTTAGAAAAATGCTGAATTAACAACATGTTTCTGCTCCTTTTTATAGCAAACCTTCCTGAAAGAGATGTTTATACTTGTCTTCACTTCTTCACCTCTCATTGTCTCTTGAACACTGAACAATCAGACTCTTATCCGCAACACTGCATAGTAACACGGCATGAAAAACACAGTTGACAATGTCCCCAATGAATTCTGAGTTACCAAATCCAGCTGTCATTTTTTAATTGTCATCTTCCATGATCTTTCAGCTACATGATCCAGCCTACCTCTTCACCCACATACTCCAGCACTTTCTGTTTCACTCATTGGAATCCAACTATATGTGCTACACTCAATCACAAATGACAATGTGTTATTCCTCAAACACAGTAAACCTGGTTCAGTATCATCTTTGCTTTTGCTTGTTATTCTGTCTGACACCCTCTTATCACCAGACAGGTCCATACATACTCATTTCCTCTATTAACTAGTACCTACTCAGGACAGCCTTGCTATCATTCTCTCTTCCCTTACCCAACTTCATGTTAACTCAGAACACTTAGTACTATGTGAAATCTCATTAAATCATGACTCATTTATTTTGTTTATTGCCTGTCTTTCCTCACGAGAATGTAAGCTCCGTGAGGGCAGGGATATTTTCTATTTCTTTCACTGCTATATTGCCATGGTCTAGCACAATGCTTGCCTCATAGATTTTGAGTAAACTGAAGTTGAATGAATAACTCAAGCATGTCACATGAAATGCTCTTGTAGTTTTTGTATAAGAAACATATTTTTGCTCAGTTTTGCTGTTTGCCCTTTTAGTTGGGTTGGTAGAAAAGAGGCAAACCAGACAATCGAATTGTGATTGGCTGTTACTATAGTCAATTATTTCTGCCCAGGGATGCGTCATGTCATGGGTCCCTTCAAAATAAGCAATGAGAGAAATTACAGGAACCAAGAGATATAAACCAGTTAAATAGTTTTCTTCTGCCCCTTTATCTTTTACCTTCAATAGTATTAAACAGCATGCAGATATTATTCAGACAGTTTTGGCCCTCTCCTTGTGATTTTTCTATTTTCCTATTGTCTATATAGTTCAATGCTTCCTACAAGGACTGGAGAATGGTAATAGACACAAAGTGTTGTCCCACTGCTTATTTTGAAGGGACCAGAATTAGGTCTAATGAAAGGAAGGAGTCATCCTTGAATTTGGTAAGTACCTAAAAGAGCTATAAGCTTGTAAAGCACTAGAGAATATTCATTACCTAGTAAATGTAATAAAAATTTTATAGACATAAAAAATAGCCCTTTCTCCTATGAAAACCCCTCATATTGAAAACAATTTACAAACAATATATTTGCCTCAAAAATAATAGCCTTATGTATATGTCAAATTATAAACCCAAAGAAGAAGCTTGCTGTTTCATAAATAGCTAATTCAGCCCTTTAACAGATAGTATTTCCTCTTCTATAAAGAAATAAAACAATCATTACATTACGAATTATTAGACAAGATGACCAATTGACCTCTATTCTAGAAGACCTACCAAACCATATCTGGAAAACAGAAACTAGTAATTATGTCACTTGGTATTGCCATTTGCACTCCAAAATTAAGCTGTCTTATTGTTTCAGTCCTTGTTATAGTAACTGCCATTTGTTCTGGAAACAGATGGGCCCTTGCTAATTAAGAAAACTGCTGCGGTTCATTAAAGAAATAGCAAACAACCAAATGAAATGTCAGTTCTTAGGGTCACTCAATGTACAAAGCTTGATCGCATTACTCATTTGTTCCATCTTCCTCTGAAACATTGACTTAACCTAATGATTTACCATACATTACCTTTAAGTACTATAATTACAAAAATCACAGCATACCAAAAGGCTTAATTAAGTATTATTTGAGGGGGTGAATATTTCATGAGTTATTTTGGACTCCTAAAAGGATGATTTATAAAAGTATTATCTTCATACTTGGAAGAGACCTTCGGAATCTTTTAGGTCAATGTCTTTCACTTACTCAATTGTTCAATACTTACTAAGCTCCTTCCTCTTATGAGGCTTTGTGCTAAATGCTCATGATGCAGATATTAATAGGACTATCCTTGTCCTCAAGTTTTCAAAGTCTTTTGGGGGACAGAGATACATATAAGGCAATCATAATAAAAGATATGATTTTGCCACTGAAATGTATAAGACATATTGTAAGTGCAGAGAGAAAGAAACACCTAGCTCTAACAGTGTGAAGGGTGGTTAGATAAGGTTTTTGTGGAAGAGATAATGTTGTTGGTATATAGGAAAGCTTTTTATCTTTTTCTTGCTGCTACCTTGAATGCCATTTTATTGATCTTTCCTGCTGCCTCTAATCATTTGTTAACTTATTCTCACTGATTTTCAATGCAGATGAGAATATTACCTGCGATAACACTACCTTTATACCTTCCTTACCAATGTTAATCACTCATTTCTTATTTTTTATTTTATTGTATTGGATAAGATATTCAGGGCTTTAATGTATTCCATATTCTATTCAATAATTAATAGAAATCGTATCCAATTCTAGTTACGATATAGAAAATCAAAAGAGATTGTCTTTCTTACTCTCTCAATGCAGAAAACCTAGATAATATACAAAGTCATAAATTTTAAAAACACATCAGAGAGCTGAGCATGTCTCAATGAACTGCACACATAGATTTCAAGCCTTTCTAGGTGATAAGAGAACTGCTGCTGCTTGCATCCCAGCCAGAGTGGGAAGTGAAAGAAAAATCCATTAGATTGGCGTAGGAGAAAAGAACAAAAATTTTAATAAACATTTAATAGCTACATATGGCCTGGAGATACAGGATAGAATCCTTAAGAGCCCTGCTTCAGAGCAAGTCTGTATCTACTGCCAACTCTTTCCCATCGGCCTTCGACGAGATAACAGGGGTAGCCCAGCAAAGACTGAGTGTGAAAGGCAAAAGCCTCAAGATAGGACAGGAGAGCTGGCTCTTCATCAAGGTCACTGCAGTGGCCCTCCAATGGCTTAGGGCAAGGAAGAGATCACCCAAGGAGCAAAAATCTAGGGGCAAGACTGAAAAGCCAAGAGAATTCTAAGGCAACCCAATCACTGTTGGCCAAGCTGTAAAGCTGTGATTTCCTGTGGATCTGAAAGCTGATGACTGCAGCATTAAGCATAAAGAGTTTTCCTGAGTCTTGCTGATGCTTTGATCTCCTTTGAAGGGGAAGTTCAGACATCTCCATTGAAATAATCTAAATCAATGGTGAAATAAATCTAACTAAAATTGAAAAATAAAAGTCCATACTCAGGTCAACTGTAGAATAGATTGATTCGACTTCCCACTTCCAACACATTATGGCCTAACAGAAGAACAGATATGACCTTTTCCTGGGACAAATATTATTTACTGTAGGTTCTATTGTGGTTTTTACATACAATATCCAGCATACAATAAATTATGAGAAATGTTAAGAAGCAATAAATTATAACCCAGGATCAAGAGAGGAAATAGTCAATAAAAGCAGACCCAGAGATGGTTGAAATTATCAAGGAGGGGCTTTACAATGTCTACGATAAATATGTAGGGTATTTATTTGAAAAGGTAGACAATGTATGGTAACAGTTGAAGAATTTCAATAAAGAGATGGAAAGTATTTAAAAATTTTTCAAAATGAAAATGCTAGGATTAGAAAATACATCATAAATGAAGAACTTATCCAATGGGATTAATAGCAGACTAGACACAGTATAACAAATATTGTTCAGCATGAACAGCAACAGAAATTATCACACATTGCTGGTAGATGTGTAAAATATCACAATGACTTTGGATAATTTTTTGTCAGCCTCTTATAAAAAATAAACATGCATCTGTACTATGATCCATTATTTTCACTACTAGGTATTTACCCAAGAGAAATGAAAACACAGGTCCACAAAAAGAGACTTCCATAGAATGATAATAACATCATTATTCATAACAGCCAAAACTGGAGAACAACTCAAATGTCAATCATTTGGGGAATGGATAAACAAAGTGGTATATTCATATAAAAAAATTGCAGCTTCAAAATAAGAATGTAACACATGGATGAATCTCAAAGACATTATACTCAGTAAAGCCAGACACAAAACGGTACATACTGTGTTTTCCCATTTGTATAAAGTCATAAGAAACAAATCTAATCTATATTGATAGAAATCAGGAAGCAGTTGCCAGTGGGGATTGATGGGAAGAGAAGACAAACGAATTTCTGGGGTGAAAGAAAATCTTACATATTTTTGGGGTACTGATTATATGAGACTATAAATTTTAACAAGAATTGGACACCTAAGATCTATGTATTTTGTTGTATATAATTTGCACCTATATCATAAAATATCTGTTCTTAGAGTTGAGGCTATGTAACTAACAAAGAAACACCAACATATAGTGGCTTATATAAAACCAAAGTTTATTTTTCTCTCACATAACAGTTAAGCTGTTCTGAGCTGGAGGAGTTACTCTGATCAAAGTAGTCACTCAGGGAACAACATTCATATATTCTTTTTGCTCTGCTATTCCCTAAAATTGTCTTCGACTGCATGATCAAAACAGGGTTGCTACTATGTTCATGTTCTAGTTCATGAGTAGAGAAAAACAACCCATGGAAGTTCATTTTAATTTGAGATGACCTGGAATTCAAACACATGACATCCACTCCCATTCCAAAAGCTGAAAGTTAGTCACATGGTCACTCCTAGCAGAACACTCATTATCTGAGAGTTAAGGCAAGGGAGCTGGAAGAGCATTAAGAAAAGAAAAGGTAAAATACAGTCACCTAAGAGAGTGGGGAAGTTAACTGGGGAAATTAGTATGGCTTTATTTATTATATTTTATTTTTTTAATTCAAGTTTATTGGGGTGACAATTGTTAGTAAAGTTACATAGGTTTCAGGTGTATAATTCTGTAATACATCATCTATATATCACATTGGAATACTGTTCTGCCATAAGAGAAGATGAAATAGTGCCACATTTGCGACAACATGGATGGATCTTGAGATTATAATGCTAAACGAAATAAGTCAGACAGAAAAAGTTGAGAACCATATGATTTCATGGATACGTAGTATATAAAACTGAAAACAACAAAAGAATGAGACAAACAAATGAAGAAACAAAAACTCATAGACACAGACAATAGTGTAGTGGTTACCAGAGGGTAAGGGGGGAGGGGGTGGTAGATGAGGGTAAAGGGGGTCAAATATATGGTGACGGAAATAGTATGGCTTTAGAAGCACTGAAGGCCTACTTTAGGTTTGTGGTTAGGAATTTCAAGTGAGACCAATTAAAACAGAGTGGTTTTGTTTCTAACCATGCTCAGCCCTGCCATACACAGATGGAATCGCCTGAGAGTTGTATTCAACCTGGGGTGGCTTTGCTAAAGGAATATAATGAAATGAGAGATGAGCAATTGTGAGTGTGTGTATGGGATTGATTATAATGATTGACCACTTTGCAGACAAATAAACAGGCTCATAGAAGGTCAGTGATTCACCCAGTGTCATGAACCTAGAAATGTGTAGAGCCAGGGGTTGAACCCAGGTCAACCTATTGACAATTTCTGTCCTTATTACATTGTAGCGCAGTGAATCATTGCTTTACATCAGAGCAGAACAATACAATTTGATGGATCAAATAATGCCTATGTATCAGGGAAGTAGATGTACAACTTTACACAGCAGTCATCAACTATTTGACTTCAGAATTAAGGAGAAAAATGGTATTTAAATAGAAAAATATGTGAATGATATAAAATAAAAAGAACTCTCTAATGGATCTAACCAGATCCTAATTTACTTTAAAATTGATTTAAAAGGTACTTTGTGATCTAGTGTGACTAGACGAGTCCAACCACTTGTTTTTGTAAATGAAGAGACTAAGATCTAGAAAATATAAGGCAGGGCCTGAACTAGAACAATGGTCTCCTGATATCTAAGCTATCATTCTTTCCACTACATGATGCAATTTTAGAGGGTTTAGATGTCATCCTGCCTAATGCCAAAAAGATTGGACAGATGACCTCCTGACACTGCCTTCATTCTTTTAAGGTATAGTCTCTGATTCTATAATACCTGGCACAAGATTATACACACTGATACCTAGTAACGGTATTATCTTACCCTCTTTTTCTTCTAGCTTTATTGAGGTATGCTTGACACATAAAAATTACTTATACTTAAGGTGTATAATGTGATGATTTTATATTTATATACATTGTGAAATGCTTACCACAACCAAGCTATCTTAGCCTCTTCATGACTCTTTGTATCCTTTATCCTAAAGATTCATGCAGGCTAAGAATTCAATGTATTAATTTGGCTGTTTTGAGAAAAAGACCAAGTAAATATAAATAAGGGATGCTAATTTTAGTTAAGTTTGTAATAGAAAAGATAGCAAGTTTTCCACAATCTCCTAAATAATGGTCAACTGAAGAAATCTGAAGATGAGCTTAAGAACTGCAACTGGTAGGCACTGCTTGTTGAATTTTTTTCTCACATTGCTGAATAATTTCACATTACTTAGGCTGTGTCATTATGTATTTCTATCACAATAGGGGGAAAACATTAAACTAATGAATGTCGTGCCTCGTTTGTCAAGATCTGAGTCACTGGCATGAAGCATCTTTCAATGTAAATGCAATTTGGGAGATTCAACCACACTTCTATTTGAAAATACCCAAGTGGTTAGTACTGGGCCATTTTACTAATACATTGAACATTAAAAATAATTTGACATATGGGAAAGATATTAGAGATTAGATGGTTAAAAAGGAAGACTAAAAGGCTGCATGTTTTATTTTTACAAGCCACAGCTTCTCCTTTTGTGAAGAACAGCAAGGCTTTTCTGAAAAGGGGTACTTATAGAATGTCATACTGTTTAAAATGTTATGAAGAAATCAATTCCCATTTTCCTAGACACTTCTTTCAAGATGCTGCTCTTGCAAGCATCAAGTGGGTGTCCTTCACTGTAAACACCTCGGGACATGAAGGAATCGATACACACAGAGTTGAAGATGATGAGTAAACTGGCTAATCCATATCTGGAGTGTCAAACTACCGAGGCCAGGAAAAACTTCAGGGCAGGGGAGGTAGAAATAACAAAAACACTGAAGGAAGAAGCAGTTGTCAGACCTCCCCTTTCCTACCCCTGCTTATAAAATTAGGATCTCCAAAGCCCCATAAAGAAAAGAGAAGAGAAATTAAGCCTAGGAAAATGGGAAGGGACAGAGGTTTTACAGGATTCGTGAGGTAGTCTTTTCTGTCAAATATTGGGTGTGAATTGTTGAATAGTAGAGCTCGTGTCTGAATCCTGAAACATTATGTGTACACCTGGAGGAGAATGGAGCTGAGACCTGCCTGGACATCTGTTCACCATGGCTGCGTGGCCTGGCTAGAAGGACTGGTTCTTACTTGACGCACTATGCAGTGGGGTACAAGAGTCTCATGTTAAAGATAACCTTGCCATATCCTAAAGTGACCTCTAGTATTCCCACCTCCTAGTCGTGCCTTTGTGTAATCCCCTCCTCCTGAGAGTGGATGCAATCTGTGTCTCACTTCTAACCAATAGATTATGGCAAAGGTGATAGGTATCACTCTCATGATTTGGTTACATTATATGGCAAAGGTGATGGGGTGTCACAGCTGTGATCATGTTACATTATATAAGACGCTTGTTTATATAAGACTCCATTCTAACAGAGTGGAATGAGAGACTCTCCTTGTAGGCTTGAAGTAAGCGGCCATGTTGAAGAAGCCCATGAGGGAAAGGACTATAGATGACCTCTGGGATCTGGAGGTAGCCTCCAGCTGATAGTAAGTATCCAGGGTTCTTAATAATACAGTTTTGAGAAAATGAATTCTGCAGTTGCCTGAATGAGCTTACAAATGAATTCTTCCTCAGTCAAGAACCTAGAAGAGAATCTCAGCTCCGGCAAACATTTTTTTTAAAAGATTTTATTGGGGAGTTGGGGGAGGGAACAGCGTTGGGGAATCAGGGAGGGGGAACAGACAAGTTGCTGTCCTTTTGTTCTTCAGTCTAGTTGTGGAGGACGTTGCTTCACTGGCCAATGTTGGTATCATCATTGCGCTCTTCCCACGTGAGGCAGATCGGTCGCCGGCCATTGGACAGCCACTCACAATGGCTCACGGCAGCCCACTGCAGCCTATGCCGTCGCCAGCGACTCCCGGCAGCCCAGCTCCAGGTCGAGCTGTTGTTCAGCATCTTAGCTGTACAGGATTCAGCATCACTGGCCCTCATATGGGATATGAACTGGGGCCCTGCTGCTCACACCTGGCGTCCCAAGCCAGCTCTTAACCAACGAGCCACTTGGCTGGCCCTCCAGCAAACATTGTGACTGCAGGTCTATGACACTCTGAAATAGAGGATCCAACTAAGCCATGCCCACAGACTCCTGGTCCACAGAAACTGTGAGATAACAAATGTGTGCATTGTTTAAGACACCAAGTGTGTGCTAATTTCTTATATAGCAATAGAAAACTAATACGATGCAATATATGTGTTCCTGGAAAAACTCACAGTTTATACATCCATGCATCAAATACAAAAGTGTTTATGGGAAAAATAAGGTTGTGACAAACCACTTAAAAAATCATGCTATGGCATTAGCGGAGCACAAACAAAAACAAGGACAACAAAATCCTGGGAAAACTGAAAAGATGGTAAATTACTAACGCATAAAAGAATATTATAGTAAATAAACAGTTTAACATCGCCCAAAAGTGTGAAAGGTTAGTACTGCTAACCTGGTAGTTAGGACTGCTGAGTCATTTGGACAAAGAAAGGTCCAATGCACACGGCGCCGAGAGAACTGAATGATAAGTGCTTCCCAAGCAGGGGAGGTTGTCTAAGCCATTAGGAAAAGCAAGGTGGGGAATGGACATCATGTATAGCGTATGAGTTTGCTAGGGCTGCCATGACAAAGTACCACAGACTAGGGGGCTTAAACAATAGAAATGTATTGTCTCCCAGTTCTGGAGGCTGGAAGACCAAAATCAAGGTGTGGGCAGGGTTGCTTCCTACTGAGGGCTGAGAGAAGGATCTGTCCCAGGCCTCTCTCCTTGGCTGGTAGATGGCTGTCTCTCCCTATGTCTCTTCACATCATCATCCCTCTATGTATATCTCTGTGTCCAAATTTTCCCTTTTCATAAGGATACCAGTCATACTGGTTTAGAGCCCACCCTAATGACCTCATCTTAACACCTCTGGAAAGACCCTATCTGCAAATAAGGTCACATCGTGAGCTACTGGGGATTAGGATTCCAACATATACAGAGAGTGCCAAAAGAAACGGGTCCTAAAAACATGTATACACATTTTAAGAAAGGAAAAAACTGTATTAAAATTATGCTGAATGTAACCACTTTGAGCACCTCCTGTAATTGCAGAAGTCAAACGTGACTTGTATTCATCTTTTGTTATGGGTTTATATTGAGAATTACAATTTTAATAGTTTTTTCCTTTCTTAAAATGCAGATACATTTTTGTGGCACCCTCTGTATTTTTTTTGGGGGGGGGGACACAATTTAACACATAATGTGCAATTGACTCCTGTCTGGATTTCTGGATTCACTGTCAATGTACTTGCATTCAGCCCTGTTACTTAATGGTACAAAAGTTTACGCTGTGATGGGAAAGAAAAAGAGCATGAGCCAAATCAACTTCCCCATCATATTGATGTTATTACTAATCCTCAGTACAGAAATCTGCCCTCTAACAGAACAGTCTAGAAAGCATCTACAGCCTCCTTCACTCGAGTGTAATGACCCTACGTATGTGTATGTTCATACACATACACACACACACACACACACACAGACACAGACACACGCGTATATAAAAGGACATTTATCGAGTGCTCACCACATTCAATAAAGTAACTTGCCCACAGTCACACAGCCAGTAAATGAAATAATCAATAACCAGGAAGGAACTCCAGGTAGCTTTGCTCAACAGCCTATAGTCTTAACCATTACACTGTGGTGTATGTTATGACACAGATGGGAGAGGAGCCATCCACTGGGACTATAGGCATTGCTCTAAGCCAGTATTTGTTTCATACTGGGATCTCAAAGAAGGCTATTTAATGCTTTATTTCCATGTTCATGATAATCTAAAAAAAATTAATAAATGCATATTCTGCATTTTTGCATTATGATCTTCGAAAGAGTTCTGCCGTGTATCAGTGTCCCTGCATTTCCATTTGTGTTTAAGTGGCACTAAATGACCACCTAGAGTGACATCCTTTAGATGCTACTGCACTTTTTCTCACACTATGATCCACAAACTCTTGGGCACTTATGTTTTCTTGAGATAACTTGCCAAGTTTTTTAAATACTCATCTGGCCTAGGGTGAAGGCCTATCATGAACAAGTCAGAAAAGTAGAACATTACACACCAGACTTAAATTCAGAGTAGAGGGCATGGGACACCGAATAGGTCCTTTGGTCTGAAGTAAGAGGTAGGGACCTACCGTGGCCACCTCTACATGAAAACCAAATCTTGTATACTTCTCAATTTTGCTCTGGTTCTGTCCTGATCTACGAGATCAGACAATTAATTTCGCAAAGTCATCCTAGAAAAAGTGCTCCATCCCTCATTGCTGAATATCACTACAGTCACCTTCGAAGTACTCCCCTTGGGAAGCTATGCACCGATGCCAGTGCCTAGTCCACCTTCAAAGCAATTTTGGAGCTCATTTTCTGGAATGGCCATCACAGTGGCCGTCATCTTACCCTTGATGTCCTGAACATCATCAAAATCTCTTTCTTTCAATATTTCCTTTATCTTTGGGTAAAGAAAGAAGTCATTGGGGGCCAGGTCAGGTGACCAGGGAGGGTGTTCCAATACAGTGATTTGTTTCCTGGCTAAAAACTCCCTCGCAGTCAGTGCCGTGTGAGCTGGTGCATTGTCGTGATGCAAGAGCCATGAATTGCTGGCGAAAAGTTCAGGTCGTCTAACTTTTTCACGCAGCCTTTTCAGCACTTGCAAATAGTAAACTTGATTCACTGTGTGTCCAGTTGGTACAAATTCATAATGAATAATCCTTCTGATATCAAAAAAGGTTAGCAAGTTCGTTGCAACAAGTTTGTGAACTCAATTGTCAGACCTCGTATGTATATTTACATACGGAATGACAGAGTCTGAAATTGACTGATTGATTATAAGGAGTTGGCTCACATGATTATGGAGGCTGAGAAGTCCCAAGATGTCCGGTCAGTAAGTTGCAGTCTCAGGAGAGCTGCTGTGTATTTCCAGTCTAACTAAAGGCCTGGATACTAGGAGAGCCAATGGTGTAAGTACGAGTCACAAAGTTGGCAGGCTGAAGACCCAAGAAGAGCCAATGTGTCAGTCTGAGTTCAAAGACCAGAGAAGACCAATGTCCCAGCTGAAACAGTCAGGCAGGAGTTCCCTTTTACTCATCCTTTTTGTTCTTTAAGGTCTTCAAGTAATTGGATGAGGCCCAACCTCATTACGGAGGACAAGCTGCTTTACTCAGTCTACCGATTCAAATGTCAATGTCATCGAGAAATACCCTCACAGACACTCCCGGAATAATGTTTGGCCAAATGTCTGGGCATCTGGTGGCCTAGTCAGATTGAGAGAGAAAATGAACTATCACAAACCCCATAGTTTTGGTTACTACTGTGAATTTTTAAATCATTGTAACCTTGTTTAATTGGCTGTGGTGGCTATGTAGACGTGTTTTTGGTACCTTGTTCTTATGTGTACAAATTGCTGACTAAATCTTCTTCCTAAAACTTATTTTGTAGATGTTTTTGTATTTTCTATGTAGATAATCATATCATCTACAAATAACTTTCCTTCCTTTCTTTGAAAACAATAGACACCTTATTGCTTATTATCTGAAATTTTAGGAGTGGTTAGGAGTGTTGAATTTGTAGCCAACTTCCTGATTTCAATCACAGTTATGGAGCTTCGAGCATAATCTTAAATAAGTTATCTCACGTCTCTGTATCTCAATTTCATCATGATAGTTAGACCTAGCATATATCTTATATATAGCATATATATATGTGTATGTGTGTGTGTGTGTGTATATATATATATATATATATACACACACACACACACATACTGGTCATACCTCGAAGCATTGTTGTGAGAATTAAACATGAGGATTAAATTAAACAAATTTGATGGAAAGTAGTTATAATTTTTCTGGCTTTTATGTATCTTTTTTTCTAGTACAAGGGTACTTCCCCTTAGTTTAAACTCAGCTACACATTAAACAAATTTTTGTTAATCTTATCCCATATTTCTGTGTTTGTAGCAGGATAGAGCCTATCAGCTTACTCCTCTAGATTTCAGGAAGTTGCCAGGGTTAAGTTTTCCTTAAATTGTAGTCTAACTTTGACCTGTACCAAGTCACCTGGGGTGCTTGTTACAAAGGCAGAGTCCCTGACAGCCTAGATAACACCTACTAAAATACAACTTTGGAGCACGGTTCCTGGGAATCTGCATTTTAAATTAAAACATGGTAGGGGTAAAAAACAAAACAAACATGATAGGGGTGCACCATAAAGTTTAACAGACACCTTTTTGGGATTTCCAAATTCGTGCTCCAGGATGGGAAAGACAAGAAAAGCCCTATCGAAGAGTATCCAATTTCAAAGAATTCTTTACTTGATTTTCCATGTGAATCAATTCCCAGTGTCACAAAGTTAAGGGGAAATCCTCAAAGTGGCAGAATAATAGTCTTTTCCTTAATTTCAGAGCATTGTTGACTTAATTTCAGAGCTTCGATAGTGAGTTCCCGTGTTTGAGTGCCCATTGTGTGCACTTCCCTAGCAGAGCTGAAACAAGCAAGGTAATCTCATACTGAGCACTCACATACTGGACTCCAAATCTGGTTTGGTTTAGGTGAAGACAAGGAGGAATTTTCCACTTTGAGCTTACTGGTAGCTGTAGTGACATCTGTTTGAAAAACCTTCTCACACCAATTAAGTGTGGCATATTTTAATTTAGCTCAATAAGTTTGAATAAGTTTGGATTGTGTAACTCAAAGCTTTTTTGTTTTTAGGAGACATTTTCAACCACATTACAGTTTAGTACCTAACCCAGTGAGTTCAATGGTTGCTAAGGGACTATTCAGTTTATGTTTGAACCATCAAAGCTACACCTTCAATAGACATAGAGTTAAGGTTAAGAGATGCAATCAGGCAGCTGGGAAATGTCCTTCTAAATGTGAAAGGATGATTACAGGGCTCACTGTGGAGGCACAGTGCTAATGAGTATTTTTCTTCTCTCTTTCCATATTTAAATAAAGGATCAGGTATGCTGAGCATTCAGCTAGCTAACTTTGAACTCCGGAACAAAACTCAGCATCTTATTACTGGTTGTTTGAGGAACTGAGGTCTTGATCAATGGAAGGAAGACTCCTCCTGCACAGGCATTTGCCGAGAAGAGGAATGTGCTCAAGAAAAGGTCACAAAACATCTCCGAGGGGACCAGAGGTGCAGGAGCCAATGATACTACTCACAGAAAGAAGATTTGGCCTGCTGAAAAAAATCTTGCCCCATCCTGATCTCACAGAGGTTCTATGTATATAAAGTCTTGATTCTTCCCAAGTATTCTGAGGGCTGAACACATGCCATGCCTGCCCACTCACTACATGCTAGCATCTAAGAAAATAAACACACACACACACACACACACACACACTTATGACTGTTTACCAGGAGTCGAGGTCAATGAAATAATAATTTCCCAAGTGTAGCCTCCCTTAGGAGGACCAGTCCTTAGGGCCTCTTGAAAGCTACCTTTTTTTTAATTGGAAAACAGAGTGTTTTGCCAGGACCCATCAGCTCCATGTCAAGTAGTTGTTTCAATCTAGTTGTGGGGGGTGCAGCTCAGTGGCCTATGTGGGGATCGAACCAGCAACCTTGGTGTTACGAGCCTGCGCTCTAACCACCTAAGCTAACCGGCCGAACTTGACAGCTACTTTTAAGTTACAAAAGCTTTTCACAGAAAATTAGGCAGGTATGTCGAAACTGAAACCATTCTTGCAAAAGTGTAAACTACTTCAAGGAAAAGGGTAGAATTGGAAGACATGTTACATTTAGGGAAGACAGTGGCTGTATTAATAGTGGCAACATTAAGCTGTGATGAATAAGAAGGATTAGCAAGTAAAATATGAAATTGACCTTAGGTACTGAGTTCTTTCGATCTTGCTTTAGATCATAACCTATTAGATAGATCAGCAGTGTTTATTAATGTGCAATTTTAGCAAAGAAGCATTTGGGTATTTTCTGCTCATAGGCAGACTCTTCCAGAGAGAACTGCTGCTGCAAACCCTTGAGAACATCCTGTCATCTGTCCTCAGACTATGGCTTTCAAGGCTCATTTCCCGAGGGAAGGCCTTCTACTGGAGGATTGGCCAGGGCCTCGGGCACGTTTCTGCCATTTCTGAAAGCCCTTCTTGCCAATCCCTGACTCCCACCAATCTGAACTCCCCTGAGGTTCCCTGAGTCAGCTGTCCCTGCAGTGAGGATCCCTCAGGCCAGGCCGGCTGAGAAGCGGAAGTGTCTGTGGTGTCTGGTTTTGCTCAGTCACCTGACGGGAATCTTACATATAAAAGGAGACTATTAAGATAGAGACAGAGAAGAAGCACAATGACCACTTCAGGGGGGAAAAGAGGTGAAAAGAGTGTCCCTGTGCCTGCTGTGTTTGGATATTTCTGAAATCTACGTTTGCAATTTCTTCCTTTTCTGAGCCTTGGACTCCTTGACACCTTGGAAAGGAAATCCAAGAAGGAAGGCTCAGGCAGGGGGCAGAGGGGCTGGAGTGCGATCTGCTCCTCGCCGCGCAGAGTGGGGCGAGTGGACAGAGTAACGATGACACTGGGTGTGCTGGGTCTGCGCTGAAAGAGGATGTCTGATGATACGACGAGAATGCAGGGAAGTCGCACCTACGCAGGCCCAGGTGAGATGAGAAACGGGTTGGGAAGGCATCCCACAGGAGGTGCCCCACGAGCTGGATCCTAATACAGAAGTAGGAGTTCCTACATAGAATAAGGGGGCGGCGCAGTGCAGCCTCAGGAGGCAGGGCGGGTTGAAAAGCACAGGTCTAAATCCACTGGCAAAAGACACCCCAACATAGTCAGAAATCCGAGGCAGGCAGATGACCTCGGCAGGGCAATCATCACGAAGAGGAAGTATTTTTTGGGGGGTGGGAGGATAGGGGTAACTGGTGAAGTTTGGGGGGGTGCCCCAGTCATCCTGAGACTCCTGTGAGGGAGCCAGGCTGTGGGGACCCTCCCTACCCAACTAAGCTGGGCCAGCCAGCTTTCGTCTTGCGGAATTGTGGGGTGAGGATCTCAGCCTGAGGTCAGCCTGTGATGGCATTGGGGTGAAAAGTTAAGGGACATATAGGCTTGGGCAGCCATTTCCTGCCTCCAGGATGCCCTTGAAGGAGAGTGCAACTTCAAGAGCGGCTGAGAGTAAAAGGTGGAAAGCTTGCAGAGACAAAGAAATGGGGGGCCTCCGAGAGTGAGAGCTAGGCTGGCCCGTTCCTGCCTCCAATTCACTGCAGGAGAAACAGCCTCTCTGCAAAGCGTGGCATGAGCAGACACAAAGAGAGAAGCGATGACAAGACAGCCACGGCCAGGACATGTCGTGGGTCCTTTCCGTGTTTGACTGTGGTCTCTCTCAGGGCCCAGCTGGCCATTCTGCCCTTGGCTTTTGCAATGTCTCCTCATTCCCTTCCCATAAATTCTGCCTTTGTTCCAAATCGCATTGACGGGGACTCTGATTCTAGCCCCCCAATCCCTGGTAGAGACACAGGGAGACCAAGCAGGATGCGAGACCCAAACATGGCAGGCGCTGTGGGGACAGGGAGGGCAGGCCCCACACCTTCTGGGCTAACCAGGTCTGGAGGGCGAGGGCAGACTGAAGAAGGCTGCAGGCTCCTTAAGGGGACACAGTGAGGACCTACCCAGCGACAGCAGCTTGTTTAGGTCTGCGGCATCACCTCCTGGTACAGGATCCTTTGGGTTCCGTCCTCTGGGTCAGGACCTCTGAGTGAAGGTCAGGCCACATCCTGAAAGGTCATCGATCCCTAGAAAGTCAAAGAGAGGCAGAGATATTGGTCCTGTGGCCACAGGATGGGATTAGTGTCTGTCACTCAGTAATTGGAAAAGATCCAGGGGAACCTAAGGTCCGTATCACTGTGCATCTCCTGAGGGCCTAGCTCTGTGCTGGGCTCAGGGGGAGGCAGATGCTACCTTTGAACAGAATACAAATGTGTCCGAGTGAAAAGTCTTCCATGGGGGAAGCCATCGGAAAATGACACAACAGCAAGCCCTGTGTCCCGAGAGGAGCAGATAGATAGTAAGCACTGGAGGATGTCAGAGGGAGGAGGAAATCATTTTAACAATAATCCTAACACCAATAATGATAGCAGCAGCTGCTGAGTCTTTCTGGTCCTCAGCAGGTGCCTGGCTCCGTGCTGAGCGCTTCACATGCCATATTAAAGTGATGAAACGTCCCCAGCACCGGAGTCAGACAGACTCCTCCGTTTGAATCCCACTCCTTGAATCTGACACTTGCTGGCTGTGTGACCTTGGGGGTGTCACTTCATTTCCCTGCGTGCCAATGTCTGTATCAATACACTGATAGTTGCCATTTCAGCAGGTATTGTGAGAATGAAAGAGAACTGCTCACGAGGCAGATGCTGGAAGGCCGGGCTCATGTCTGTCCTTGGTGTGTTTTTGCAACTTGTACTCATCTTCCCACGGCCCATTGAGGTCAACACTATCATCATCTCCTTGTGACAGGCAGCGCGCTAAGGCTCAGGGAGAGGCAACCAGAAGTCAAACAGAGTCTCATGTCTAATAAGCACAGATCTGACCTCAGGTCCCTCTGGCTCAGGGTCCATGTGTATCACCCACATATTGCTCCATCACCACAATGGGGTGGAGGATGAACATCCAGCAAATGATCTCACAGTCTGGCCCTCAGGGACATGTCTCAGCAAAGGGCCCCTCAGTCACCACACAGGCCCATGTGCTTCCCTCTGCCTGGAATAGACCCATGCCCTCCTCATCCCTAAGCCTAAACCCACTCTGCAATCTTGACTTTCAGTGTCACCCCCAGGTTAAGTATCGTCATGGTTAAGAGTGGAAGCTCTGGTGGCTGACATACTGAGCTTGCGTTTCTACTACTTGAGAGCTCTGTGACCTTGGGCAGGTAACTTAACTTCTCTGAGCCTCAAGTTCCTCTCCTATAAAGATAACAGAATCTCATTCTAAGGAGGTGAGAGTTAAAGTGGTACATTATGACTGCATATCAAGGGCTCAAGGAAGACCAACTTTGATGATTGTTTTGTTTTTAGTATTTTCCCCACTTGCTCCCTCACCATCCTGGAAAATCTCAACCCAGCTTGCATCTTTGCTTTTGTAATTGTGCCAAGTTCCCTGCACCAAAAAAAAAAAAAAAGCCAACATGAGGGCAGGCAGGGACAGGGGCTATTTTAGCTAGAACTGCCAGGAAAAGCATCTTCAAAGAAGGGGCATTTGAACAGAGCCTGGAAGGATGGAAAAGGGCAGCCAAGCAGACATGCGGTGACGTCGGTGTTCCGGTAAGAGGGAACTCCACGGGCAAAGGTGGGGAAGTGGGAACAGCTGGGCAGATTCAGGTTTGCATGGCGGGATGGCAGTTGAGGAAGGGAAGAAGATAAGGAGACAAGGTCAGACATGGTCCCTCAGGAGGGGGCATTCCAAAGCATGGCAGGGAGGTTGGACTTATTCTAAGTGTGATAACAGCCCCGGAAGGGGAGCGAGCGCCGTGCCCTCATTTACGGGGCCTCCGATACAGACCAGCAGGGCTCTAAGGCCTGTGGATACACCATGAAGAGCTCACATTGCAGGGCTGGAGACAGGTCATCCCCCAGGAATTTAAAAAATGATCAAGAGAATCCTGAAGATACCAAAATAAGAGTGAGATGAGAGAGATTGGGGGTAACTTTCCATGGGGCAACCATGAAAGGCTTCTCAGTGGAGGGGACACTGGGGGGGGGGCTAGGATGAGGTGAGGGATCGAGCCATGTGGATGACAAATTTAAAAATAAGGCAAGTCCTGGGGTAACCGGTTAGCTCAGTTGGCTAGAGTATGGTGTTGCTAACACCAAGGTTGCCAGTTCGATCCCCGCATGGGCCACTGTGAGCTGCGCCCTCCCTAAAAGAGTCAATTATGCCATTGTAGCATGAAAGCAATGTGTACCCAATGACCACGGCTGTTCCCCATGAAAATTATAAAAAAATAAATAAAAATAAGGCAAGACCTGACAACGATCAGGGCTATGATGAGAGTAAACAGGATGGCTGCTGGAGTTAACTGGGCCTGGCACACGTTTACAGCTAAGGGGACGCCTGGGTTCAAATGACAGTGCTGCCTACTAGCTGCAAGAACTTGCACAGGACTCAATCTCTGTGCCTCTGCGTCTTCATCTGTCATAGGGCTGTTGTTGGTATCAAACGCTTTAGTAATACATGGCAAGTGCTGGGTATTTTCTTTTACTGGCCACAGGATGAACACTTTGGAAAACCCTTGTGGTGCAAATAAGGTGACGAGCTTTTGAGAACATGGGTGGCTTTCCTGCTTTTTCAGCACATAAGAGAATGTGACATTTAAGACACTTGATCTTAATCCAAGGTTTAGAAATAATTCTTCAAACCGTTAGTAAGAATTTGCGCAAATGTAACTAGTTAAATCTGTACATTTTACATTTCTGTTGTGTTTTTATTTCGAGAAATGTTGAAAGACGCAATGATTTCATAAATCAATCAATACATTCTGAGGGCAGTGTGGTGTTAGCTCCTTCAGCGATGCCGCCTGCCTGCTGCCTGCTCCCCTGAAGAAACGGCTCAAGGAACCTTCCAGGGAAACACTAGATCACCCCTCCTCCTGCCGAGGGCCTCAAACAGCTGGATGTGTCGGCACACTCTTGCCCTGGTCTGGCCTGGGTTTCTCTAGCGGCCTAGCTAACTTTTGTCTTGTTCTTAGGGAATAGACACAAGGTCCTGCTGAGCCCACAAGACACTAAACATACTCCATCCCATGGCTCGGTCTGTCTATCCCTGCCTGGCTCCATCTCCGCTACAGGCCTTCCTTCTGTCGCCTAACAGCCAGAACCCCCTGGCACTGAAGGCCCCTCCCCTGTGGAGGCAGCGCCAGTGATGCCCCCCTCCTACGCGTACCCTCCGGCCCTTCCGTCTCTCACTTCTGGCCCATGTGAAATGATAACATTAAGATTCCCTCCCCGAAACCTGATCCCCAGGCTATGCCCTGGTCCAGGTCTAAAGCCCCCCTGGATCTCCCTACTGTACACCCCTCCTAAAACCGCAGCTGCAACAGCTCAAAAACCACCAAGTCCAAAATCCAACCTTTGACCTTTCCCCCAGAACCTACTCCATCCACGCAAGTTCTCCATTCTTCCAGATGTTCAGCAAAAAAAAAAACAACAGGAAAAAAAAAAAACTTAGGATGGTACTTCATTCCCTACTTTCGCTGGCATCATCTGATGCAGCAGGAAGCCCTGGGGGCTCTATCCTGAGGCTCTATCTGGAATCGGGTTCCTTGGGCCTGCTCCACCGCCATCACTCCGGTCTGGACCCCATCATAAACTCTCCCCACCCCTACCTTCACCTGGCTCCCTCCAGCCCCCAACATCCCCTGAGCAACCTTTGGGAAAATTTTAAATTCTGACCCCAGATTGTGTCCCTCTTCTGTTCACAATGCCCCATGGCTTGGAGCGCCCTGGGAATGAAGGCCCAGCAGTTCAGGTTGCCACTTCAGGTGTGACTCCCATCATGCTCTCTATTCCTTTCAGCCACCACAGGGATCCTGGGTTTCCCCCAAGGTTTCCCAAATGCTCCCGATTCAGTAGCACATTTAGGCCTTTTCACAAACTGGCTCCTCTGCCTGCACGTCGCCCACATCTCTCACTGGCTGTCAGCTATGGGGACCCCCACTCACGAGCACCCCACTGTCCTGACCACAGCGGCCTGGGCTTAATGATCTGAGCAGGCGCCCTCATTCGGGGCTTTGGGATTCGGGTCGGGTGACGACCTGGGAACGGCAGCACCCACCTGCGCCAGGTCCAACAGCGCAGCCGCCGCCATCGGAGCCTGCAGGCGGAGTGAGGCCAGGAGCAGCGGGCGACAGGGCGGGAATCCGGGCTCCGTCGTTCCCAGCGACGGGTGACACCGGGCGGCGACAGTGCCAACCCTCAGACCTGCATCTGTGCAGCGGGGACAACGTTTTCTCTCCCGTCACCTCGGGTATGGCATAGTGCTGCGGAGCCTCTCATCCGGTGGCCTAGGCCCAGCACAGATAAAATAACCGCCGCGAGAACAGGGCCAAGGTCCCGCCCCGATGTGGCGCCAAATGCACGGAAACATCCCTCTCCGGGTTTTCCATTGGCTCGCGGTGGAGAGCCTTCTGGGTAATGTAGTTCCGCAGCCCAGGCAACGGCTAAGGGCCTGGGAGCTATTATAATAAACGTGGTCTCATTCCATACACCTGGCCTAAAGTTTTAAAGTCAGTTTTGTAAATATCACAATTTTCAGTCAGGGACAAGAGAAAAAAGACTTCCGACAGGACCATGGTGGCAAAGATGGAGGAGTCATGCCAAGTGGCCCTGAAGCAGGTAAACTAGGGTGGCTCTTCAGTCTGGTTCCCTCAGGAAAAAAAAAAAAAAGAGAGAAAGAACTCTCTCCTGCCTGTATAGTTAGAGATTGTGTTCCAAACCAGCAAGCAGTACTATTTTATCCAGATATTTCTTACTGCATATCCTGAGATACATTCAATCCCTTTTAGGAATTTGAGACCTAGGTGGGAAAAAAAAAGTGACTTACCAAGTGTCATTTCCTGTGGGGACAGTGGCTACAGCGGTCACAGCACTTGTGAACAGGGACCATCTGAACCCTGAGTAAAAGTTTGGGATACCATGATCTCGTCTGCTTGCTGGAAAGAGATTATCATTTCACCTGAAGACTCAGCCAGTGTCTGCATAGGGAGTTGAGATTATGTCAGAAAAACAGTTGTGAAATGTCTACTTAATTAAAGCTACTAATAATGATTATGCAGTTATTTATTGTAAGCTAATGGCAGAAATAGCTCTGGGTAACATGTCTGACATATGAAAAAGACTTTTTTGACCAGGTCTGGTAAAAAAAAAAAAAAAAGACTTTTTTTGACCAGGGAACACTGCAGTCTGAGAAGCTGACAACATGGTTACATTGGAAACTGGGCTAATCTGAGGCTTTGACTTTCTAAAGTGGGATGCTTTTATCATTCTTGAGAACACTGAGCAATACCGACTTGGAGAGATGCAAAGTGGGAACTGAGAACAGGGCTTCCAGAATGGTAATGACCAAGTGATAATTCAGAAAAGAGCTTTCAGAATGGTAATGACCAAGGGCTCCCATAATTACTCATAAGTAACTCGTTGGTTTAACCGACTGTTACTTAGCTTCTCTCCTCTCCGCAGACCCCTAAATTGTGGCTCACTCTCAAGCTTAAACAAGGACTAGGGTGCAGCTCATTTCTGACTGTCCACAAGAGAAATATTTCCTGTTAAACTGCCCCAATCCTGCTGTCTATTCACCCCCCACAGCTTCCCCACCCCTCGGCAAAGTTCCTGCTAGCCCCACATATCCCTCCCTATTACGACAAGCTTTTTTCTGTTTGATTTTGAGACACCCGTGGATCTTGTGGAGACAGTATTCTCTCTATTGCAGTAGTCTTTTCAAATAAAGTCTCCCCTTAGCTGACTCTGCGTTTGTTTTATTTGACAGTTGCACAGTGCCATGACTGGACTCAAGATTGGACTGCACTCAGGGAACCCTGTTATCCCCGCCCAGGTAACTAATGGCACCTTGCAAATCCTTTGAACTCCTCTCTTGAATTTGGGAATCCATTGGTGAATTCACTTCTCATATCAGTGCTCTGCGCATCATGTGTGTTATAGCATGGTAAGGAGTGACTTTGAGTCTTTTGAGCAAAGAAAGTTTTCTTTGGCATTTTGAGTGCACTCATTCCCTGAGTTTTGAGCAGCAAACTCCCCTACCTACTCTTCTGTGTTTCTTTGGCTCCCCTAGAGGGGGTTGGGGAGGGAATTTCCTTGGCCTGTCAGGCAGGGACAGTGCCAGGGAATAATTTAGCATGAGTCTTTCCTGGCTCCTTTAAAGTCTTCTGTCTGATTTAAGTAACTAGTCCTATGGGTAACTCTCACTCTATTTCTTCTTCCCCTGCTCTACTGTTATGGCATTCATTGAGCTCAATATCTTGAAAATGGCAAAATTTTGCTAAAGGCAACTTAGAGCTTCAATGGCCTCTTTGGGAAACATGGGGTCTCCCCATACTGTCTCATCAATTACCTAACCCTTCCCATCACCCCACTCTCCATCCTTCTTTCTCCTTTTCATGACCTTCAGACTCCCCTTCAACTCCCTTGAATCCTTTGCTCTCTCTGGCCCCCTTCAACACTCCTACCTCCTCCATCCCTCTATCCAACTCTGCTGATCCATTTCCACCCCACTTCAGCCCTTCAATGTCCTATAGTCACTTGAGCTCGAGGCCCCTCTCTCTGTTGAGGACTCCGAGGTCCCAAGAGCAAACACTCAGTGCTGAGAAAGCTAATTGGAAACAGGCTGGATGATTTATTAACTCAGATGAGCTTTACAGATACCCAGTCGAGCTTTAGAGACACTCAGATGTCACGTGGTGCGTTCTCAGTCCATCACCCACAATTCAGTCCACAGCCTCCATAAGATGACATATCAAGACAGAGAAAATCTTAAGGGTCTCCTCCACTAATATTGTTGGGGACACTTCAGCTCTCCTATTGAGTAGGTAACCTCAACTTGCTCTATCTACCAGAAATGCAACCCTGATTTTTTAAAAACATGTAAAGGTGGTCAAGGGCAAGAGCCAGCTCTTTTATATAAAACCAATGAGTTAAATTTTTTTATTTAAAGCTATTAGTTTTCTATTTGTGCCTGGCTGGGTACTTACATATGTATATTATGTATGTCATTTTCCTACCGCCAGATAGTGCCACCATATTAGACTATAAAATACCTTAAAGGAATTATATTCTGATTGTCTTAGAGACAAATAAGTACCTGTACTTCTGTAAATTAAATATTCCTAAAATTCTCAAAAGTTAAGGAAATGTAACAGCTAAGACTTTCAAAAATATTCTTGTAGAAATAAGCCCACATATTTTAAAAACTCAAGTTCATATGATTTAAGTAAACCTTGGCAAACGTGACTAGTTTAATGAAATCAGCTATGTCTCCTGAGTTATAAAGTTTAGACAAAATATAAGCATACATCTTTATTCTATTTGGGATATTGTTCCTAAACTTATACAGGTTTACTGATTGAATAGACTAGCACTACATCTATTAAATATTTAAGGTTATAAAAAATGTAAATTGATGTTCAGCTAAATTAAATCATTATCCTGACAAATTCATATTAACACTATGTTTTATATTATGTCAGCTTGAAACAGTTTTTAAGATCTTTTTTTGTATTAAAACCTTTAGACTTATGCTAAATTAATGAGTCAATATTTATTAAATAACTAGGTCATTTTTAAATTAGATAAAATACTGAAATATTAATTACTAAGCATACTTTTAAAGCTACATATGTTTGGATCTATTAATAAACATATTCATTTTTACCTCATTGAAACGTTGTACTGTAAGGGATAGCTATGACTATAAAACTATTGTGAAATGTATATTTATAAGCGCTGCTAGTCTGCTACAAAATACTATATGACAGACAGTTCAGAAGTACCCACCTCCTGGTTTTCTCCAAAATATAAGTTCCTGTGAATGAATGTTATAATCAGCTTATGTGAATAAAACGACTAGGAGCACTAGTAGCATATGAAAACAACACTGTATGTAAAGTATAGAAGATATATTTTTATTAAGAAAAAATGTTTTGTCCTAAAGTAAAATGACTGGTTGTTCCAAAATAAAAAAGAAGAAAATGTAGGATAAAACTTGGCTGGATATAAACAGCTGTAAAGGGGAATTTTATTTTATGTGTTCAAGCTGGAGAAGGATTAGTGGGTTTATTTATAATTTTTTAAAAAGTAAATTTAATGTCAAATATTATACTAAGGCAAAACTGGAATTTGGTTTTTCTCTCAGTAGAATGACAAAATTTTCTTCGATTGTTGATCTTCTCTTAAAAAGAAATTATAAAAATGTTCCTTTGGTTTCTAAGTAATTTGCCTAAAGGGCAAAAGTACTGTGTCGTATCAGAGTAATTCCCTGGGTTTTTGTGTTGATTTTATCGTATCCATGATTAAGAAACTCAAGTCTTTTCAATTTTAAAAGTTCTAAAGTTCTTTACAAACTGCCACATTTTTCAGTTTTTACTCTGGGAAATAACCAGGATTGTGGACAGTCTTGCCAATCTACCAACGTGATCATCATAGAACTACAATTCCAACAAATGGGCCTCTAACATTGCCTGGCATTGGACGTGATCGGGACTTCCCAGAGGGGCTCTTACACAATGGTCAGTGGTTAGAAGTGGCTGCTGTGCCTGTGTTCCCCTAAACATCTCTGCTGTCTATGCCATCACCAAAAATATTCAAAACACAAACCAGCAAATTCATCAGATCGCCACTGCGATTCTCACTCTGCCATCTAAGGACACTTTGGGTCCAATGTCTTGGAGTTCTCTTGACTGGCACCCTTCCAACCTCAGATGTTGGTTTTACTCCCTTATTCAACTTTTTTTTTTTTTTTTTTTAGCTGAGCCGTCCTGCTACCTGTTGGCAGCTCAGCGGCTGCTCAGCTCGGGCTGGACTCGAACCGCTGTTGCTCAGAGCTCAAACTCTTGAGNGCGGCTGCTCAGCTCGGGCTGGACTCGAACCGCTGTTGCTCAGAGCTCAAACTCTTGAGCGAGCTCTTAACCAACTGAGCCACTCGGCCGGCCCTCCCTTATTCAACTTTTAATGATCATTCTTTTAAATTACATTCGCAGGCATACCTGTCACCAGTGCTTTATCTCTAAGACCCTCCAACAGCTGTCAGTTGACAAGATGCTCAACATGTAATACAACTAATCCCTCAAAGCCAACAAGAACGTGGAGGCCAGCTCAGCCCTGAAAACTAGTTTGACCAACGTTAACCTCACGATGACTATCCATAATAGTGTTGAAAGTCAGGCTTTGCTTATCTTAAACAACAACAGCGGGGACTGACCAAGTGCTCACAATGATCTGTAATGTACCCATGACTTGGTTTGACCCAACTTTAGTCAGGCTTCTCTCCTCCTCACAGGCCCCTGAACTTTGGCTCACCCCCACGCTTAAGAAAGCACTAAGATGCTGACATCTCCCTCCCCACCCCCTTACAGCTCATTCTGAGAATCAACTAACCACGCACAGAAACATTTCCTGTTAAACCATCATGCTGTCTGCTTGCCCCCACCACTTGCTGCCCACCAAGTTCCTGCTATCCTTGATTACCCTTCCCTATGAAAGAAACACCTTTTTCTGTTCAGTTTTGAAACACATGCAGAACTTGTGGGCAGAGCATTCTTCCCTATCACAATAGTGTTTTCTTTTCTTCATTTTTGCTTTTGTTTTGCAATAGTGTTTTCAAATAAAGTTTCTTCTTACCTAATTGTGGATTTGTTTTCATTCGACAGTAAAAATGAACAGGAATTCTGTGGTGTGATGTTTATTTCTCACTCAGCAGATATTAACTAAACCCCTACTGTTTCAGACACAGCTGTGGGAACAAGGGACATATCAGTAACCAAAGGGATATGGATCCCTGCCCTCAGGGAGCCTATGTTGTGGTCAAGGACGATGGGAGGTAAACATTAACAAGAAAATATTGCAGGGGCCGGCCGAGTGGCTCAGTTGGTTAAGAGCTCGCTCAAGAGTTTGAGCTCTGAGCAACAGCGGTTCGAGTCCAGCCCGAGCTGAGCAG
>NW_017731453.1:285259-321724 GCF_001890085.2 Hipposideros armiger | reverse complement strand
CACAACTAGACTGAAGAACAAAATGACAGCAACTTGTCTGTTCCCCTTCCCCCAATTCCCCAGTGCTGTTCCCATCCCCCAATTCCCCAATAAAACTCTTAAAAAAATGAAATTAGAGAGTACCAATAATACCATCTCACAGACATATGTACTGTTAAGATTTTGGTGTTTATTGTTCTACCCTAAATGTTTAAAATATATGTTATATATTATAATGCTAAAATGTATATAATATACATGTATTGGGATGTGTGCATATATATAAGTGAATATATGTTTTATTTATAGAAATTGGACCAAGCTCTACATGCTATATTGTAGCCTTCCTTTTCTTCTTTTTTTTTAACCACTTAAAATTTATTTTATTCACATGTCGGTATTGTGCTATTCTTTCCCAGCCATTTTCACATTTAATCTTCTTAATAACCATCTGAGGTGGGTATTATTATCTTCTATCAAATGAAATAGTCAAGCACTTATGCAAGGTCATATTATTAATAACTAGTAAATCCAGAAGTCAATGAAGCCTTTCCTTTCAACACAGCACACTGGGAAAATCTTTCCATGTCAAGAAATGAGCATCTGTGAACTTTGAATGATTGCTGTAGTGTTCAGATTCTTGCATATCCCCTGCTGGGTGCAAGTTCCATGAAGACATGGAGCATGTGTGTTGTATTCATTGTCATGTCCCTAGCATCTAGCAGAGTGTCTGGAATATAAATACCTTGATAGTCTGCTTAATTAATTAATTAATTAATTGTGGATTTTCAGGATGTTTTTCAACCTTTGCTGTTATAAACAATGCTGCTGTGGGCCGGCCGAGTGTCTCAGTTGGTTAAGAGCTCACTCAAGAGTGCGAGCTCTGAGCAACAGCAGTTCAATTCCTGGCCCGAGCTGAGCAGCCGCTGAGCTGCCAACAGGTGGCAGGATGGCTCAGCTAAAAAAAAAACAACAAAAAAAACCAATGCTGCTGTGGACAACCACATGTATAAATGCTCGCAAACTCATGGGTAATGTTTTTAGATTAAATGCCTAAAACTTAAAATGCTAACTAAAAATGTATGTTGTTTTTCAGACTTGTTACATGAATTGCCAAACTACCTTTCAGAAAAGTTCTTATTGTCAATTCATAGTCTGACTGAAAATATATGAGAATGCCATTTTCCTCACACACTTGACAATCCACTATAGGAAGAGTGTTATTCATTTTTGCAAATATGATATGTGAAAAAGTAACCACACTTTAACGTATGTATGTATTTGATTACTAGTGAGCTAGAATATCTTTTTATATTTTATTGGTATTGATCACTTATATTTCTTCTTTTGTGAGTTTCTTGATCACATCCTTTGCTGTTTTTCATTTTGTGTTTGTCTTTTCCTTATTTGTAATAACTTTTATTTATAAAAAACGACTGGCATTTTGTCTAGGCAGTAAATATTGTAGTTGCTTCTGCAGCGTTAAATTTACCCTTTCTCAGTTGTCTAGCATTCGCGTGGTTTGGAATAGATTAACCCCACTCTCAGGGCCAGCAGTAGACTCTGATTGGTATACGATAGAGGATAATTCCATTTTCTTGCCTTGGTTATTAGTTCAGGCACTGGTACCTGATTCAGGCCTAAGCCAATACTGATTAGTTCAGGATGTGGCCAGTAGCACTCCTACGGAGGAACACTAGATGAAGACAGTTGGGGTAATTACGCCCTACTTTCCACAGGGATAGGTACCAGCCCAAGCTTAAGTGAATTAAGTGATGGAAATACTCCCTGAACACAGTGATTTGGTTTAAAGGTGATCTAATCAGAAATAAGCTCAATGGGCTAGCAGAGTGGCACGTTCGTTGGATAGGAGTTGGCTTGGGACACCAGCTCTGAGCAGCAGGGCCACGAGTTCAGATTCCATGTATGAGGGCCAGTGACACTGCACCCTCTACAGCTAAGATGGTGAACAGCAGCTCGACCTGGAGCTGGGCTGCCGTGAGTCTCTGGCACTGGTGTAGGCTGCAGTGGGGCTGGCCGACAGCTGGCGTGCACTTTCGTGAGCTGCAGTGAGCTGTGGTGAGCGGCCGTCCAATGGCCGGCAACTGATCTGCCTCACCTGAGAAGAGCACAATGCTAATACCAACATGGGCCAGTGAAGTGACGTCCTCCACAACTAGGCTGAAGAACAAAAGGACAGCAACTTGTCTGTTCCCCTACCCCGACTCCCCAATGCTGTCACTCCCCGCCCAATGCCCCAATAAAAAAATCTAAAAAAAAAAAAAGGAAAGAAATAAGCTCAAGAAGTTTTTTTGATGATTATAGGGAGTAAATAGAACATTTTGTTCCCTTGGAATAAACAAAGAATATAGCCCCAGTTGCCAGTCACAAACATCTTATGAGTATGAAGGAAGCCAAAATGAGGATGAAGCCAACCCTAGAAAGTATGGAATCAAGAAAAACACAGGCAATAGATCCAGAGCTCTCATATAACAATGCCAGAAATCTATGCAAACTGAGAAAATACAATTTTCTAAAAATAGGGAAGTTTCAGTTGGGTTTTCTGTCACTTGCAACCAAAGCTACCTGGAGATTGTATGTCATTTAATTTTCATGATTTTTTCTTGCTGTTCATGTCTGACATCTTTGTTCATGATACTTTTCATAATGTTACTTTTCATAATGTTTTGCCCTTTATTTCAAATTATTCATATTATTCAAATCTATTATTCTTGATAGTTTTTAAAAAACTAAGATCCTTGCCCCATTTGGCATTCAAAGTCAGTGATAAATCTCAAGGCAGGCAAAATTTCACAGAGGTGTCATTTCCATATTACTACTATACACATACCCAAACACGTATAGTATTTTATTTCTCAGTATTCATTTGTTTCTTTTTTTAAAATATTTATTTATTTGGAACAGCCATAGTCATTGGTTACACATTGCTTTCATGCTACAATGGCATAGTTGACTCTTCTTAGGGAGGGCGCAGCTCACAGTGGCCCATGCGGGGATCAAATGGGCAACCTTGGTGTCATCAGCATCACGCTCTAACCAACCGAGCTAACCGGTCACAACCCCAACCCCCTGCCATTTGTTTCTCTTTAGCCAAAAGAAGTCACATGATTTTCACAAATCCTTACTTTTCTAATTCTGTGACTTTTATTTTATTGAACCTATTAGAGAATTCTGGCTATGGACTTCTTTTGAGACATCCTTGGGCTATTAAGCAGAGATAGAATACTGTTTCTAAATAGTATTTAGTTTGCCCAATTCTAACTCTGTATAAAATTGTGGGTGTTATTTTAAGAACATCTTCCTCTGCAATTCAACAGCATATCCTAAACTTCAGTATGAAATGATGAGCTGTTGAATTTTAATTTAAAAAAAATAAATAACCTTCTGTACATGGGTAAGCTTCAAAAAATAAAAACAGGTGTGCACAAGAAGTAACATAATCTGTCAACAAAATTATGTGAGAAATAAGTGTTCATTTCATCTCCAAATGGAGAAAATGAGAATTTCCTTGAACTTTTAATTGTGTGAATTAAAATTTTCAGAATATCCATATCAGTGAAAACAGCAAATCATGCATAAGTCTAAATATAAACAAAGATAGAAATAGAAGAAGATTTTAATTAGTGCATTTGATTTTCTAGAATTTGAACTATCTCTGTGATTCTTAAGCATAAAAAATGAAATGGAGAACTGGTTTCAGCCTGACATGTAAAAGACCTTGAAAGTCAAAACTCCCATCCTTAAAGCAAGAAAAAAGCTGAACTGAAAACAAATGGCTTCTCTTGGACCCATCAGAGAATTGAAGTCACAGGGCAAAACCTGCGCCCAAATCCGGATGGCAGGCAAATACAGAGAATCGCAGCTGAGATCATTTTACCTGGAGTAGAGTACTCTGGAGCTATTACAAACTGGTGTGTGCATTTAAACAGAAGTGTTGATGCATTGCTAGAGGCTGAGTATGGATTGGGGTGAGCATGAATAACTTCTCAAGGCTGTGTTCTTCATAAAGGCCGCCGTGCTTTCGTGGATTCCAGGATTCCCACCAGGTTCTCATGGTGAAGAGCCAAGAAAAATGGCTTCATGGCACTGGTAGGAGGAGGAGAAAAGTATCCATTTTGAAACAGAGCCTTCTCTATAACAAAGGCCTGCTGTCCGAGGGAAAAGATTTCATCAGTCTTGTCGGACCCAGGAGAAGGGCAGCTATTCAACTCCAGCCCCCCTAGCTTTCCTCTCACCCAACAGGGAGTGGAAGCTGAGAAATATTTGAGAAGGCCACAGCCCAGAGACACACTGAGGAACTGAGTTTTTTTTTTTAATTGGAGAGCAGTGTGTTATTCCAGGATCCACCAGCTCCAAGTCAAGTAGTTGTCTTCAATCTAGTTGTGGAGGGCACAGTTCAGTGGCCCATGTGGGGATCGCACTGGCAACCTTGGTGTTATGAGCACTGTGCTCTAACCACCTGAGCTAGCCAGGTGCCCCAGGACTGAGATTTTAATGAGATTATACAACACTGTTCCCCATACTTTACCTACTTTATGAAAGCTGTTCTACTAGGCACTTTCGGAGATGTCAACAAGCACAACAGAGAAAAAACTGCTCTTTTCATGGAACCATATTTGAGAGAGTTTATACCTTACATGTCACACAACAATCTTTCTTTGATCCTCTTGGTAATTATATTAGGCATTTAAAAAATATTATATGTAAGAAACTGAGTCCTAGAGAGGTCAAGGTTTTGGGGGCTATCATATGGCCAAGTTTGTAACCCAATTTTGCCTTTGAGGATAACTTCAAGACATGGCATGGTTCTTGTTACAGGAATGATGATGCTATATTTGAGTGAAGAACGTTCCTGAAAGCAAACAGGAAAATTAGCAACCATAGCTACTGAGCTCCAAACCTGCCTACGCAATCATTTGGGTTTTAATGGACATTCAGTGATTTCTGATAAATCTCCTTTTTTCCAGTACTTAGGACATACCACCTGCAGATGCTGGAGTTTGTATGAGAATCAGAATAGTCCAGGCACTCAGACCCAACATTTGAGAAGGGGCTTTCTTTACAGAGATCCTAACATAAATAGATGAATGTTTGTAGTGGATCTTAAATCATATGGGAAAATCCCTTAGGACCAAAAAATATGAGAATGAAATAAAGCAATGCATTTTCTTGTCGTGATAGGTAATGTTCTAATCAGAAAACAATTTTTTAAATAATCCATCCCTTTGGAATTATGCAAAAAGGAGTATTTTGGAAGACTTATATAGCTTGTTATTATGCAGATAAATGCATCTCTATTTTTCTATAATTTTCTTCTTTTGACAGGGCATTAGTATATTGATTACACGCTGTGATTGACGTCAATAAACAGTAAAAACAAAACTAAAGTGCACAGTCTCAAAGCAGGTTTTCCTTTGTTCTTGATGCAGTCTCTTCTTTTTATATTTCGTTGTGTTTTATATGGTTTCCCTTTAATGATTTCCTTCACTCATATGGATTTAGCTCTTTACTATGCTTCAATAACTCCTATTCTGAATTTTCTTCTGAGTTCTGAGGCCATATTTTTGAACTACTGACTGGATATCTCCACCCGGGTGACATAGGCAACTAAAACTCATTGGGACGGGAAGCACGGGAGTGATCTTCTCCCATACACACATCCCTCTTTGTATGTTAATGTCTCCACTATCTATACTCTGTCTCCCAAGATAGATACGTAGAAGTCATCCTTAGTTCCTTACCCTCTCTGATCACCCATTGTCAGTATGTCTTGTCAATTTCATTCCCATAATTCAAACACACCCCCTCTAATACACCCACAATGCTTTTGTTTATGTACGAATGGGCTCTTGGCCAAACATTTGAAATACGAACCAATCATGGTTGTGATTTACCCAAATGAGCACAGCAGCGCAGCTAGAAAGAGGCAGGCATGCAATGAAGGACTCTAATAATTGACTATACAATTTCATCTGGATATGGGGGGCTCTGAGGATATACGTGGAGTGGCAGATAACAGAAGGCTGTAGGTTCGATGGACTAGTGATCCTAGAAGGGTCAAAGAATGTTTTAGATGTGGTACTAATGGGAGTGAGTTGAAAAGTTAGGAGGTTGCATCAAAGAATGGCATTATGGAGGAGATGTGGTTATTGGAAATGAGCTAGCCTGGGGTATAGCCATGGAAGTGACTGACTAAAGGATTGGAAAACAAGCTCACTGGAGGAGTGAAAAAGAAATAAGAGGACAGAGGACTGGTACAAATTCCTGGGTTTATACTGAGATTGCCCAGAATTACGACAGGAATAGTGTTGGAGAGTGACAGGAAGCCACGGATCTGCAAATGCTTGCGACAAAAAGTAGGAGCAATGCGGTCTGTGCTGTGAAAAGATGAGATCCTTTGCAAATGGAGGGGGTTTATGTTGATGGTGATCATTTTTGGAGGGTTCAGTGAATACATTTCAGGAGTTAAGGAGAGAGGGGAGAAAATGAAAAGAGAATGCAGTGTGACTTTTAGAGTCCAGGACATGAAGGATGGGTGACTTAGGACTCCTGCTTGTTGTGATAACTGGCATCACATATATAAAAAACCACTGTAAAATTATTTTTCTTTTTTGCTGTGGCAAAACATATAACATGAAATCTAAACTCTTTAACAAATTTTTAAGTATACAGCACAGTCCTGTTAAGTACATAAAAATATGTGCATTGTTGTACAGCAGACTTCTAGAATTTTTTTTTATCTTGCATAACTGAATCTCTATACTTATTGAACAGCAATTCCCCGTTTTTCACTGCCCCCAGCCCCTGCCTACCACCATTCTACTTTATGCTTCTCTGAGTTTGACTACTTTTAGATACCTCATATAAGTGAAATTGTGCAGAATTTGTCCTGTGACTGTTTTTTTTGCTTAGCATATGTCCTCAAGGTTCATCCATGTTGTAGCGTGTGTCAGAATTTCCTTCTTTTCAAAATCTGAATAATATTCTATTGTATGCATGTGCCACACTTTATTCATTGACCCATCAATAGGTATTTACATTGTTTCTACCTCTTGTCTATTGTGAATAATGCTGCAATGAACATAGGGTGAAGATACCTTTTGGGGGTCCTGATTTGAATTGTTTTGGATAGATACCCAGAAGTAAGATTGCTGGATCATATGGTAGTTCTATTTTTAATTTTTTGAGGAAACTCCATACTGTTTTCCTGTTCTCTGTACTGGCTGTACTAAATTTATGTTCCCACCAACCATGCACAAGGGCTCCAATTTCTCCACATCCTTGCCAACATTTGTTATTTTCACACACACACACACACACACACACACACACAATGCCAAAAAAAGTATACATATTTTAATACATGCATTAAAATTGTTGTACTCAATGTATATTGATAACAAAAGATGAATACGAGTCATATTTGGCTTTTGCAATTACAAGAGGTGCTCAAAGTGGTTACCATCAGTGTAATTTTAATACATATTTTTCCTTTCTTAAAATGTGTATACATTTTTTGGGCACCCTATGTATATGTGTGTGTGTGTGTGTGTGTGTGTGTGTGTGTGTGTATATACATATATATGCAATGGCCATCCTATCAGGTATGAGGTGACACCTCCTTGTGGTTTTGATTTGCATTTCTCTCATAATTAGTGATGTTGAGAATCTTTTCATACACCTGTTAGTTATTTGTTTTTGTTTTTAATTTTCCAGCTTTATTGAGATATAATTGACATATAACATTGTATAAGTTTACGGTGTACAGTGTTGATTTGATAGGCTTATATGTTGCAAAATGGCTGCTACCATAGCCTTAGCTAACACCTCCATGTTTTACATAATTACCATTTCCTTTTTGTGGTGAGAAAATTTAAGTTCTCTCTTTGCAAATTTTAAGTATGTAATAGAGTGTTTTTTGATTGTTTTTTTCAAGCTGAGTCATCCTGCCACCTGTTGGTAGCTCAGCGGCAGCTCAGCTCAGGAAGGGCATCGAACCGCTGTTGCTCAGAGCTCAAACTCTTGAGCGAGCTCTTAACCAACTGAGCCACTCAGCTGGCCCTGTAATGGGGTGTTTTTAACTATAATACCATGCTGTACATTATATCCCCAGAACTTGTTCATTTTGTAACTGAAGTTGGTACCCCCTGACCAGCATCTCCCATTTCCTTCATCCCCCCAGCCCTTTGGTAGCCACTACTCAGTACTCTCTGTCTGTTCAGGATTTTTTAGATTCCACATATAAGTGAGATCACACGCTACTTGTCTTTCTCTGGCTGACTCATTTACTTACGATACTGCCCTCAAGGGCCATCCATGTTGTTGCAAATGCCAGGATTTTCTTCCTTCTCATGGCTGAATAATATTCATTTATTTTGGGTATATTCCCAGAAGTGGGATTGCTAGTTCTCTTTTTAATTTTTTGAGGAACTCCCTTACTGTATTCCATAGTGGCTGCACCAATTTACATTCTCACCAACAGTGCACAAGGGTTCCCTTTTCTCCACATCTTTGCCAGCCCGCCCTTATCTTTTGTTGTTTTGAAAATAGCAATTCTTACAGGTGTGAAGAGATATCTCCTTGTAGTTTTGATTTCCGTTTTCCTGATGATTAGTGATGTTGAACATCCTTTTAAGTACCTGTTGGCCATTTGTATGTCTCTTCTGGGAAAAAGTCTATTCAGGTCATTTGCCTATTTTAAAATTAAATTTTTTTGGTGATTGAGTTGTATGAGTTCTTTATATATTTTGGATATTAAACCCTTATCAGATATATAATTTGAAAATATTTTCTCCCCTTTGGTAGGTTGCCTTTTCATTTTGTTGACTGTTTCTTTTGCTGTGCAGAAGCTTTGTAATCTAATGTAGTCCCACTTTTCTAGTTTTGCTTTTGTTGCCTGTGCTTTTGGCATCACATACAAGAAACTCCTGCTCAGACCAATGTGATGAAGTTTTTGCACTATGTTTTCTTGTAGGATTTTTATACTTAAATCTTTAAACAATTTTGAGTTTATTTTTATGTGATATAAGATAAAGGCGCAATTTCATTCTTTTACATGTGGCTACCCAGTTCCCAACATCATTCTTTGAAGAGAAGGCAGAATGAAATATAGTAGTGATCGTCTCAAGGCAGAAAGTGGTGACAAAGCCTGTAGTGAAGGCACTGGGGTGAGGGTCCTTGCCAGGGGCATTTAGAATTCTGGGGATCCCACTTGACCTCTGCTGAAAGAAACCTCTGGCCAGCCATCTGGCAGTGCTCTTATTGTGAGTCCATGGGCATGCCCTTGACCTCTGCCTTTGGTGTCCTGCAAAGGTGTGATCTTAAATACAAGGACTTAGAATTCCCCTTGATTCTGATGAAAGAAGCCTCTGGTTTAAATTCCTTCCACCTCTTACCTACTCTCTAGTTTGTCTATTTTTTAAAATTGTATTTTCAAAACAAATCGTTAGATCTACTTTGCAGAGTAGAGTGATTCTTTCCCTTATAGTCCTAGATAATTCCTTCTGATAATATTTTACTTCGCACTGTTGATTTCTAATAAATTTACCCCTCTGGCCACATCTTCAACTATCACAAAGGCAGCATGTAGTCAAAATAAAATAAATGAGTAGCAGGAATAGAAAAACGAACACTTAATGGAGTAATTGAGAAAAGGACTTTGGGAGGTTGTGATTATGCTGGACTTCAGAGGTTGTTAAGTTTTGGGTCACAGGACAGCATGGATACAGGCAAAGAGGCAAGCAGATGGGTCTTAGGAAAATCATTGCATTGGTCAGGTTTTCTGGAGCATGAGTTGCTTGAATAGAGGTTGTTATGGATGTGGCAAGAAAGATAAGTGGCAGTCTCTTCATAGGGGACCCTTAATGTAAGTCTAACAGGGTTGCACTGTAGTTTGTAATTACTAAGGAGCAAGCTTTGCAATAGACAGTGACCTGTTTGAAGCATAATATGCTATCCTTTCCAAGGGACACCACACCCATCTGATATTGATCTTTTGTTGTTGTTCTATTTAGTTATCTGTTTTCTCTGTTCATGGCTTCTTATTCACATTTTTTTAACCCTAAGTATCCTTTTGTTTTTTTTGTTTTGTTAGTTTGTTTGTTTGTTAGCTGAGCCATCCTGCCACCTGTTGGCAGCTCAGCAGCAGCTCAGCTCGGGCAGTGAATAAAACTGGCGGCCCTGTTGCTCAGTTAACCAACTGAGCCACTCGGCCAGCCCTATCCTTTTGTTTTGTTTTTTTAAATTTTTATTGGGTAACAGTATGTTTTTCCATGATCCATCAGCTCCAAGTCAAGTCGTTGTCCTTCAATCTAGTTGTGGAGGGCGCAGCTCAGCTCCAAGTCTAGTCCCCATTTTCAATCTAGTTGCGGGGGTGTGTGTGGGGGGTGTCACAGCCCATCATCCCATGCGGGAGTGGAACCAACAACCTTGTTGTTCAGATCACCCGCTCTAACAAACTGAGCCACCTGGCCGCCCCCCTAAGTATCCTTTTTTAACTCTAAGTATCCACAATTCTTGCGGAATGTGGCAATGTATCCACGAATATATAAGTACATAGCAGGGCTCTTTTAGGAAACAAGGCACTCTAACATTTGCTTTGGGTCAACCAGAGCTCTCCAGGTATAGAAATCTGTAACCCACTACTATAACAGCAAGCATTTCAGTAGGTCCTACAACAGAGCATTCAATGTAATAGTGTTAAATGGTTATAATGTACGCAGATCAGAAATAAGAACACTGGCCTACCCATAGACATGAACTCTCTCTGTCCATATTATCCTGGTAACTGCTTTAGATAATAGATTTTCTGCAAACAAGGCATGAAAATGCTCCTACTTCCTCTGAAAGTACAGCACACCCAGAGTGTCTTTCACTCTTATTGATTTTAAATCACATTCAATGACTGACTTTGAATCATCAACTGGATTTCCCTAGAGTTAAAGTGCCAGAAAGATTTAATTAGAGATCTGCACTCCAGATAAAAGATACCATATCACTGACTTAAAAGCTGATGGGTGAAAAAACTGTGTGTAGTTTTTTTCTCAGATGTTTTCTGAGGTCATACAGGCTTTTTGCGGTCACAGACTCTGCCTGATGTGTGCTTCTATATCTGCAAAACCAGCAGAGGTCTTGGTGTTGAGTGGGAACTCTGAAAGTTTTCAGTTTATTTGATTGAATAGTCCTTCAACCTTAAAAAAAATCTTCAAAATGAAAGTTAGCACCAAATTAAATATTCCACACTCTAAAACAATTTACAAAATGTCTGGTTCCAAAAGCGTATAAATATCTTGTCTTTAAGGCTTAATAAGAGCAGGAAGTATTTTGTTACATTATGCAATTAGAATGCGAAGCTAGAAGGAGGTTTCTGATGTTACTAGGGAATGATTTCAGCTATAAGCCTCAGCAATATTTATGGTTCATGCCACACCATCCTCTTTTTTATCCATAATGTATACATTACGTGTGAATGTATGGACCTGTGTGAAAATTTCTTTGGGATAAATCCCCACAGACAGTATCACTGGGTTGTAAAGTATGCATATGAAACATTGCCTAGTTAGTACAAGATTACTCATCCCAATGGCTGTACCAGCCCCTATTCCTATCACTGCAATGTCCCAACATCTCAACCAGGACTTGGCATCATCCAGCTTTCTAATTCTTGCCAGTCTAGTAATAAGTGCATCATTGTTTCATTTTTATATCAATTTATTGAAATATTTTATATGCCCTGGTTTACATATGAGAAAGGTGGATACAGCAAGACAAAGCCATTTGCCCAAGACATACAATGAGATATGTGCTGTCAGGTAATAGAATTGCTTTGCTTATCTCACTTGGAGTCTGGGCAACCACCTCAGAGAATTTCCTCCTGTGGGGGATTGTGTTCCATAGAACACTGCTCCCATTCTTCCGCAGCTAATAGACTACCAGTTCTGGATTCCCTTGGATATGGGAGCTGGATCAAAGTAAAACCAGAACTTTTTTCTTGAACTTTGACCAATCAACATAATCTGATTGGGTAGAAGTATATAAGAACAACAATTTTGCCTCATTTCCTATATCTAATAGCCTATAAACATGAACAACACACTCTGTAATGAAACTGTCCATCTCATTACTAATACATTTTTACGTGAGGACTCTTCACGTACTTGCACAGGACTTTGAGTTTGGCCATCACAACAATCTCTGTTTTCACCTATGCAAAATCCCCTGCTGTCCAAATTACACCCATCTGCCTAAGCGTTTTTATTTTTGTTTGTCACATAATCAGAAATTATGGATATGATCTCTATTTGTAATTAGCCTCCTTTGTCTCAACTCTTTTACTTTACCTTTCAAGTTTGTCTGATCAATGACAGCATCATCCCCAACCCCTACCACTTTCTGAAGCTAGCCATAAAGCATATACCAGCACTTGTCGTTCTCCTGATATTTTTAAGATCATCTCATTCATCCTGGGAAGGAACTCACAAATTACTAATCACCGAATGAGCAAGCGGAGCTCTCCATTCAGTGGTGGTGGTGGTGGTGGGGATCGGCTTTAAATGCCAAACATTCACATATATATTAGTTGATTGATTATGGGCAAGAAAATATAACTTCCGTGCACCTCAGTTCACCCTTCTGCAAAATGTGGACAATAAAATCCAAATCATGCAGCATTTGTCAGCATTAGATGAGCAAACCTATATAAAAACTACCTCGTACAATGCACACTGATACATCTTAACCAGTAAATAAAGGCTTTCCACTGCCTGAGGTGTGATCAAAAGATAGGGTGATTTTACTTTTTTTTACTTTTTTTTTTTTTGAGCCTTAATAATTTTTATTTTTATTTTTTATTTATTTATTTATTTTTTATTTATTTATTGTTAGTTTCAGGTGTACAGAACAATGCAATAGTTACCCTTTTCAAGATAGGGTGATTTTAAATAAAAAAAATTATTACAGTAAAAGACACATTGCCATGAATCCCCCTCAAAAATACTCCCCTTCATTTCAAACACACTTATCCCATCATTCTTGCCCCTTTCTGAAGCAGTTCTGGAAGTCCTCTTTCGTAAAGGTCTTTACTTCATCCTCCATCGTGACAATGCTCTGTGTCACACACAGCTTCTGGTACGGCAATTTCTGTCACATGAAAACATTACGGTGTGTCCTCATCTACCTGATTTACCAGATCTGGCATGGTGTGACTTCTAGCTCTTCCCCAAAGTCAAAATGATTCAGGACATTGAGGCAGCCATGACAACGCAACTAAAGACAGTCACAAAGAGGACTTCCAGAACTGCTTCAGAAAGTGGCAAGAACGATGGGGTAAGTGTGTTCCAAGAGAGGGGGAGTATTTTGATGGGGATTAATGGCAATGTGTCTTTTACTGTAATAATTTTTTTTATTTAAACATTCACCGTATTGTTTGATCACATCTCATAGGATTTCTGTTTAGCTAGACTTCAGATGGTTCTCCAGGTTGATTGTTCTATAATTTGTTGTAATTTTAATGTGGTGACGGGAGGAGGCAAGCACAGTGTTTATCTCCTCCACCATCTTGCCCCCACTCCCTAGTAATTCTATGTTTAACTTTTTGAGGAAACACCAAACTGTTTTCAACAGCAGCTGCACCATTTTACCTTCCCATCAGCAATGCCTAAGGTCTCCAATTTCTCCACTTCCTCACCAACAGTTGTTACTTTTAATTTATTTTCACAATAGTCATCCTAGTATATGTGAACTGGTGTCTGTTTGTGGTTTTTTGTTTGTTTGTTTTTTAATTGGGGAATTGGGGGAGGGGAACAGTGTTGGGGAATTGGGGAGGGGGATCAGCCAAGTTGTTGTTCTTCAATCTTAGTTGTGGAGGGCGCCAGTCGCCATCTGGCTGCCCATCCGCAGCTCGTGGCCTCTAAGCTCAAGGTGCTGTGTTACAGTCTTAGTTGCGGGTGGGCATAGTCACCATCCCATGTGGGAGTCAAACCAGCAGCCTCTTTGTTAAGAGTGCATGCTCTCTCCACTGAGCCATCCAGGCGGCAGCTCAGCTTAAGGTGCCGAGTTCAGTCTCAGTTGTGGGTGGGCATAGCCCACCATCCCATGCAGGAGTCAAACCAGCAGACTTGTTAAGAGCGTACGTTCTATCCACTGAGCCACCCGGGCAGCAGCTCAGCTCAAGGTGCTGAGTTCAGTCTTAGTTGCAGGCGGGCATAGCCCACCATGGAACAGGCAATCTTGTTGTTACACCAGCTGAGCCATCCTGCCACCTGTTGGCAGCTCAGTGGCAGCTCAGCTCGGGTGCAGCGTCACTGGCTCATGTGGGAATTGAACCAGCGGCCCTGTTGCTGAGAGCTCATGCTCTTAAGCTAGCTCTTAACCAACTGAGCCACTCGGCAGACCCTCATTGTGGTTTTAACTTGGTTTTAACTTACATTTCCCTGATGACTAATGATGCTGAGCATCTTTTTGTGTACCTATTGGCCATTTGTATATCTTTGGAGATCTATATACTTAAGTCTTTTGCCATTTTTGAGTTGAGTTGAGTGTTTTGTTTAGTTTTAGAATGAACCTTATACTTTTAAAACTTAAACCACCACAAACGTTTAGAACTTGAACTAGCAAAAGGCTTTATGGAAGAAGGGTGTTTTATTACTGTAGTTCTTTAGAAATGTTGGGTTATGGTGATAATAGAAAGACCAGCTTTTACTCAGGGTTAGACTTGTTTTAAAAATGCCAGAAATATTCCCCTTTTTCTCCTGCACTGGGGAGGCTCACTCCCACTGCCCAGCCCTTGGGGGGCGGGGGACGACACTGTTCTATTGCAAGGTTTTGAGCAAGAAAGTGGCCTAATCAGTGTTGGGTTTGTGCCCTACAAACATTATTTCAGTCCTTGGGAGTGTTGGTGACTTTCAGTAGGGTGAGTGTTTTGTGCCTTCTGAGCACCTTTAGGTTTACATCATAAGAAGGGGTATAACAAACCCCACTATGAGGTAGGAGGTCAGGAGGTAATTTCTTTGCCTGCCCCTTTTGGGGCAGTATCATTATCACCCTCCACACATCAAACCCTCTTCCCATCTGGATTCTGGCAATCCAGACCCTAATGTTGCTCCCTACCCCAAACCAATGCAATAACACCACCTTTTACCCCTTGCCCAAGATAAAATGTTAAGAAAATTTGTCCTCAGTGGTCAGTACTGACCCAGTCCTTGTCGCTAATCCCTAAGAGCGTGACCCCCATTCATCCAGACCCCACATCCCTCCCTTCTCATGTGCATGCCTTTTCTTTCTTCACCCCCTCCCCATCATCAGAAAATTCACAGACACAAACAAACATCACCTTTTTGCTACTTCATTTTTATTTTAATTACAGCCAATGGCTTACCCGGTTGGTGTAAGATTTAGAAAACCAGGCCTCTGGAGACACAACAGATATTTCTGAGGTCTCTGGACTTTGCTATTTAGCGTCTGGCTGCACGGGTTCTGTGAAGTGGTGAGCTCTTCCCGAGTCTTTTTTTGGGAAGATGGGCTGACTTTTGATTCCTTTTCGTTTGGTTACAGGTCTTCCTTTGATTCCATCTCTTATTTTGATTTCTTCTTTTACTTTGATTCCATTTCTTATTCAGCATACGGTAACAGACGATTGTTCTTGGGTTTTTAAGCTTCTTTGACTGAGTGGTAAATGGTTGAGATTTCTTTCTTGAATTCCCTTGAAGGGGTCTTTTTGCCTTCGTGGCTGTCTTTGGCATCTGGAAGGGCAAGAGAATGAGCCCAGTGAGCCATTAGTTTTAGAGAAAGAGGATGATGACTGAGTGAGAAGGGGGAATTCATGAAAAGGGATGTGGGTCCGTGAGGGGTTTTGTGTCAGGCAAGCTTAGGGAGACATCTTGGGAGGCAAAGTCCGTGGGGAAGAGGAGGAGCTTGGTTGGGGTCATCTCACCTTGCCATTCTCCCTAGACCTCAGGTGACAGAGGATCTTCCTCTTCTTCCCTTTGATTCTTGAGATCGGTTGTACTATATATATTTTAGGCTCCTTTGGGTTTCTGACTAGTTTAGTCATGATGAAACCAAGAAGGAGCCTAACCCAGTGCCTCTGCCTCTGGCCTCACTATATATACACTCCCAGGACAATGGGGAGCCACACCCTTCAGTTTGATTGGTCAGTTAGGCACTATGCTAAGGAAAGCTTAGACATCACAAAGCACCCCTTCAGACATCAACATGGGGTGATAAATGCTGAGGTCATGAAGTGGCTTTGACATTAAAGTGCCACACCTAACACCTCTGTTGGGGTGATTTTGGGGAGGCAACATTTCTCTAGTTGGATAAAGGGGATTTTCTTTAGAACCCTCTAAAAAGCATTCCAAAACTGACCTGCTCACTTTCCTCATTGATGGCATTCAACTCTGGAGGTTCACATGACTTGATATTTTATCCAAGTCATTCCCCATGGCCACCCCTATTCTATGGTTCATTCCGTTCTCTCCCACCCTCCACCATTACCTAGTATTTTGTATATCTTACCTAAAATCCCTCCAAGCTAATGTGGCCATATTTAAGTCTTGGTGGAGATGCCGATCATCCTACTTCTCTCCTATTAGAATGGATAAAATAAAAAAAACATACAATTACAAGTGTTTACAAAGATGCAGAACAACTGGAAATCATACACAATGATACAATCAATATGAAATGGTACAATCACTTTGGAAAACTGACAGTTCTTCAAAAGTTAAACAAACCTCCCATATGATCTGGCCATTTACACTCTTAGGTATTTATTCAAGGGCAATGAAAACATGTCTATACAAAAACTTGAAGGAATGTTCTTAGCTTTATTTATAACAACCAGAAAACTGGAAACAATGCAACTGCCCATCGATGGGTGTGTGGGTGCACAAGGTATATCCGTAATGGAAGGCTAGTCATTAATACAAAGTAATGAAACCTGGCACCGCAATAATATTGATGAATATCAAAAAAACATTATAGTGAGTGATAGAATAGATTAAAAAGATTAAAAACGGCACATACTGTGGTCATTGCACTAAGATTATGCTCGCCTTAGTATAGTCATTTACCAATAATTTCTTTCATGTCTCATAATATAGACACAAATTTGAGTATAGACCTGCTGGGAGATTCATGAAACTGACTCTGTAGACAGATCTGGTACGATGTCAGAGGGGTAGTAGACTTGGGGGAGAGCAGTTTATCAGTTTGTGAGGGGTGTAAATGTCTAATCACTATGTTGGTTTGTACACCTGAAACTAATTTTAAGAAATGAATAAGACATGAAAACTAAAAAAACTGGAATGTTTTAAGTGTTCTACAAAGATCCTAATGGAAGTAGACACTGGAACCTCGTAGTCTATTGTGTTTTAGGCCGTGCTTCCCAAGCTTTAATGTGCTTACAGATCATCTTGGGATCTTGATAAAAGGCAGAGTCTGATTCAGTAGCTCTGGGGATGGGGTCTGAGGCTTTTCATTTCTAACAAGCTCCCAAGTAATACTGATACTTCCAGTCCATGGACCACTCTTTAAGTAACAAGATTATAGAATATGCATGGAACTGGGTCATTCTTGAACTCCATTTTAAGAAAGTTTGATTCTGCTAGTGACAGGAAAACTCATTTGGGATCCTATTTTATTTTACCTCTAATGTGGACCCATTGGTATGACACTAAACTGCCTGTGTATCTGAGTTTGGGTTTTTTGTTTTTTTATGTCTCAGAAGCTTGGCCATTTGTTATTCTTGAATTGTATTAGGTCTAGGTAGGGGTAAGTAATATATGGTGTTAGATGCATTGCTCCTCATCAGATGCACTTTTTTCACTTTTCTTGTATTAGTTCTTATATGTCCTATTTTCTTTCTTATACTGTCCAGTAATAGCACGTATGTGATTGACAGGGCTGATCATTATGTTCTCTGAATAGTCAGAGTCAATATAAATATTCAAGAAGAATATCTATGTGTTTGGTTTTGTAGAAAATCTATACATTCAGAACACTGCTGTTATCCAAGATAGATCGGCATTGGATCTACTCAATTGAAAGGATGGCTGAATCATTTCTTGAGGCTCTCTCAAGTACAATACACTTACAGTGGAATTTCCTTCCTTACTGAGATGGCATTGTGTACAACTGAATACTGAAAGAAATAGAACACTAAACTGGAGAGTATTGTGTCCTTTGATTTATTTAGGGCTCTCAGGGGCCTTATTAGCTAAGGGCAATCCAGCAAGGCAGCCTTGCTAGCAGTAGCTGAGTCTTTCAAATTATTAGACATACTTATGGAATTTAATTCTTTATTACATTTATTGGGGAACAGTGTATTTTTCCAGGACCTATCAGCTCCCAGTCAAGTAGTTGTCTTCAATCTAGTCGTGGAGGGTGCAGCTCTTTGGCCCATGTGGAATCGATCCAGCAACATTGGTGTTAGGAGCCTGCGCTCTAACCACCTGAGCTAACCAGCCACCCCCGGAATTGAATTCTTTAAGGACAGTCTCCAAGGAAGATAACCAAGAAAAGAGTGGCAATCTTAAATTAGGAGTAAAATCAAATGATATTCTAGAGAGTGTGGTGAAGGGTTTGGAGAAATGAGTTTTGTTTAGAGAGAGAAGAGACAGAATGAATATACAACCACTGTAAAGCTTCTTCCTTCTCTTCTTCAAATGATAAAAAAAGAGCAATATCACCAACATTTAATCTCAGAGCAAGCAGTAGTAAGACAAGATCCAACTTCACTCTATACCAACTACTCCCTCTTCCTCCTTTGTTTCTACTCTGCCACGAATTACTTCACTACTTTGAAAGGATATTTTAAAAGTCTTGAGTCATTCTGGAAGTCTTTCCAATTGTGGTCTGAACAACTGATATTAAGGATCACTTTTCAAACAATCTTTAGGGCCGGACGAGTGGCACATTGGTTAGGAGTTGGCTTAGGATGCGAGCTCTGAGCAGCAGGGCCCTGGTTCGGATCCCACATGAGGGCCAGTGACGCTGCGCCCTCTAGAGCTAAAATAGTGAACAATGGCTCGACCTGGAGCTGGGCTGCTGTGAGTCATCAGCCACGGCGTAGGCCACAGTGGGACTGCAGTGGGCTGCCATAAGCTACCGTGAGTGGTTGGCAGCTGGCGTTAGCTTTTGTGAACTGCCGTGAGCTGTTGTCCAATGGCTGGCGAGAACTTCCTCACCTGGGAAAAGCGCAATGATAATTCCAACATGGGCCTGTGAAGCGACGTCCTTCACAACTAGACTGAAGAACAAAAAGGACAGCAACTTGTCTGTTCCCCTTCCCCAATTCCCCAACGCTGTTCCCCTTCCCCAATTCCCCAATGCTGTTCCCCTTCCCCAATAAAATCTTAAAAAAAAACTTTAACCTCTTGGAAACAAAGAACATTCTAATACATTGACATTGCTTGTGTCATTTATTTAATACTCATTCCCTTATAAACATCATATTACTCAAAAGGCAGCCCTCAGACCACAGTTGTTCTTGTCTGCGGTGACATTCCCACAGTTCCAATAAATGTCACAGATGCTTTCATTAAGAAAACATTACCCTCACACCCCTGGATTGTTAAATATTTAATCACTGATAACATGAACACATGTGTTTCAATTGGAGTAGATGTGTTGGTTCCTGAAATGGTTTGCAAAAATCAATAGCATGCAAATTGATGCATGAGATCATAGGGAAATTCTGTTACTTTGAAATTTCAAAGTGTTTTCATCTATATTTCTGATGGATCTTCAATTGTCAGATGGCCCTTCGGTGGCCCCCTCTTAGCCATGTGTAGTAAAGGAGCTGTAAATAGCCACAAGGGTGAGGATAAGAGAGAATTTAAAGGAGGTCTTTTATTAAGTCAATCTTTGAGGTTTGTTTGTTCAAATTTGACAATATCATTTTGGGTTTTGGTAACACTCTCCTGTATGTAGGTTGGAAAAAGATTTCAGTAATGTCAGCCCATTAAATCTTCCAAAATCCTCGGGGAAACAGTCTCAATAGAGAAGGGCTTTCTGAGTTCTTCCTCCCCCTCTCTTACTATTCACATTTCAGCGACTTTTCTAAAAGCGTCTTTGAAATCACATATCCTTTCGGTCAGTGCTAGAAGAAGAGGGCTTTCTGACTGTGAAGCCAGTTCCTTCTTAGCAACAGATGACACACACGCACCCAGAATAGCTACAAGCTCTGTGCTCTCTGTGTGTCTCTTGTATGATCAGTGACAATTTGCTTGGTTTCCCCTCACCTGCTTCCTAGCTAGTAATTACCCAGAGACAGAATCTTTGTGTAACCCTGACTTACAGCTATTAGAATAGGATGTAATTGTACCCAGTGTAATTGGCGACAGTGGCAGAGCCCCATTAACCTGGCACGGCCGTTCTTAAAGCAGCCTGTGATCTAGCTCATTAAATTTTCGCTTCAGTAATAAGGACAGTTATGACCTTTGCTGTTCCCGTCTTAATGTATTTATGCGGACATATCACCTCAGCTATCAACACATAGAGTGTCATTGAAATGCGGAGGCAGGCCAACTTTGGATGCTCAGAGTGGCTCAACATAGAGTTCCAGATGGGATGCAGATGAAGGACGTAACCCATGCTGAAAGAGGTCTGGGGCAGGAAAAGCATTCTGCTGGGGGAGTTACCCTCCCGCCCAAGCACCCTTACTCTCCCAAACAGTGACAGTTCCTTGCTGCTGAGGTCTGTGCCCTAGTGGAGTGGCACGAAAAGATTCCTCAGTGTAATTGCTGGAAGAACAAAGCCAGAGTTTATCCATTTTCTCGGTATAGCCTAGTATCCCCTTTGATAGTTGTCTGAGAGGCACAGTGGAAAGAGAACCGGACCTGGTTCTCATCACATGTTGGGTCTAAACCTGCTAAGTAAACATGAGTAAGGTACTTTTCCACTCTGGGCCTAGTTCACCTACTGATAAAAAATAAGAATATTAGCGTAGGTGCTATCTTGGATCATTTCAAAGTAAAGACATCAAAACAGCCACAGAGATGTCGTGTTTTAGTTTTTAAATATGTGAACAGAATGAAACTCTATCACATCAATTCTCCCTTTCATTCAGACCTGTGTCTCATAAAGGCAACCCAAGAACATTTTGTTAACTAATAATAATAACAAATCTTTTGTATGCTGAGAGCTTTAGAATGTGCTGAAACATGAGAAAGTTCTTGACCTGACAATTTAATTTGATATTTGTGATGGTTAGGTCTTTGTGTAAATTTGGCTGGGCTACACCACCCAGTTATTCAATCAAACACTAATCCAGAAGGCGTTTTACAGATGTGGTTAACATGTGCAATCAACTGACTTTAAATAAAGGACATTACCCTCGATAGTGTGGGTGGGCCTCACCCAATCAAGTCAAAGGCCTTAAGAGCAAAACTGAGGTTTCCCTGACATAGAAGCAACTCTGCCTATGGATGACGGTCTTAGCTCCTGCCCGAGTTCCCAGGCTGTGGCCTGCCCTATGTATTTCTGACTTGCCTAACCAGATACTGCAAAATGGTATGTTGCGGTAATAGCCTCTAATCCCAGAATCTTTGAATGTGACCTTCTTTGGAAGTAGGGTCTTTGCAGATGTAACAAAATTAAGATGGGATCATACTGGATTAAGGTGGGCCCTAAATCCAATGACTAGTATCCCTATGAGGAAAGGGAGATGTGAAGACACAGAAGAGACACAGGGAAGGGCGGCCAGGTGGTTCAGTTGGTTAGAGCGCATGCTCTGAGCAACAGGGTTGCCGGTTCGATTCCCACATGGGCCAGTGAGCTGCGCCCTCTGCAATTATTGTAGATTGAAGACAATGACTTGAGCTGAGCTGCCACTGAACTGCCAGTGGGCAGCCGGATGGCTCAGTTGGTGAGAGCACGTGCTCTTAACAACAAGGTTGCAGGTGCGACTCCCCCATTGAAATGGTGGGCTGCGCCCCCCACAACTAGGTTGAAAATGGCAACCGGGCTTGGAGCTGAGCTGCACCCTCCACAACAAAGCCCTCAGAGAGAACATGGCCCTGCTGACACCTTGATTTCAAACTTCTGACCTCCAGATCTGTGAGAGAATGATGTTTTTGTTTCTTTAGGCCATCTAATTTGTGGTAATTTGCTACAATAATCCTAGGAAACGAATGCTCCTACTTAACCTACTGGTTATGTTTCTTTTATAGATCCTAACTAATTCAATATTCTTTTGGTAAAAATGCATCTTTGTAAATAAAATTATAGGACTCTTTTCTCAGGCTATCTCTTTAGTTAATTTTCCACAAATGGAACTACTTCTGAGAAAGGTTTGCAGGAAAAAAATATCATGGTCAAATAAATGTGGGAAACACTTGGTATAAAGTACCTTTGGCTTCTTCATTGCAAGTCTACTCAGAGCTTTCACTATGATAACATAATAGCAAGTGTTTCCAAGAGAGTTCTGTTGAATAGAGCATTTTTCAAAATTATAGAAGCTTGGAAATTCTGTTCAGGTACACATATTAATATCTTCCAGAAGTAATGATTCTTGAATAATGTTTTGGGAAATGCTGGATTAGAACCAAATTAAGTTATTTTCTATATCATTGCCTTTTTAAAAGGATATGATCTATTGATGACCAATATAGAGATAAGAAATGCAGAGCTAGAAGTGCGGACAAGTTTACATACAGAACAGCAGAGCCAAATATGGAATATAGTGTTTTTTGAAACTATGAAATCATTGTGAAACCGACAAAACCCATGGCCATCTATATTAGTTGGGATAGGCTAGAATGGTGAAGCATGTGCTATGGGAACAAACCTGAATTCTCAGTGGCCTTACTCAACAAAGGCTTGTCACTCATGTCACAGTAACCTGTGGATCAGACTACTCTCCAAGCCGTGACTGAAGATCTGTGCTCCTTGCCACTTGTAATGATGCCAGTTACAAGTCCATCGCTTTGAGCCATAGAGGTTCGACAGAGAACGAAGGTGGAGAATGTACACAGATGAACTGCCTTAATCCATATCCTATTGGTCACATTCTAAAGGCTAGAATGCAATGTCTAGTCCTAATTCATTGCAGAGTCACGTCTCCATTTTAGTGGGAAATAGAAGGCAAAATATACAGGTACACATATAAGACAGTGGTAGATTTGGTGGTAGGAAAAGAAAGTAGTTCTTGTCTGATTGCTTTTATTCCCATTTTTGCTTTAAAAAAAAATTTTTTTTTAAAGATTTTTATTGGGGAATTGGGGGATGGGAACAGCGCTGGGGAATTGGGGGAAGGGGAACAGACAAATTGCTGTCCTTTTGTTCTTCAGTCTAGTTGTGGAGGACATTGCTTCACTGGCCTAATTTGGCACCATCATTGTGCTCTTCCCGGGCGAGGCAGATCAGTCACCGGCTTCTGGATGGCCGCTCACAGTGGCTGCTGGTCGCTCACTGCAGCTGCTGGCCGCTCACTGCAGCTGCTGGCCGCTCATGCTGGCTGCTGGCCACGCACGGTAGCCCATGGCAACCCACTGCCACAGGGGCTGCAGCCTACACCATCGCCGGCGACTCACGGCAGCCCAGCTCCAGGTTGAGCTGTTGTTCAGCATCTTAGCTGTAGAGGACAGTGTCACTGGCCCTCATATGTGGGATCCGAACCGGGGTCCTCTGGCGTCCCAAGCCAGCTCTTAATCAATGTGCCACTCGGCCGGCCCTAAAAAAATTTTTTTTTAATTGGGGGAACAGCCATGGTCATTGGTTACACATTGCTTTCATGCTACAATGGCATAATTGACTCTTTTAAGGAGGGCACAGCTCACAGCGGCCCATGCGGGGATCGAACCGACAACCTTGGTGTTATCAGCACCACGCTCTAAACACCTGAGCTAACCGGTCACTCCTCTCCCACAGCTTTGCTTTTTAACTATTGGCTGACATTTACTTTACATTCCCAACTTAGCCTGGCTTCAGCAGAGCATTCGTCCACTTGGGGTTGTAGAGGACAAGGCTTTATTGATAATGTTGTATTGTTTGTTTTCCATTCAGTGATGCCAACTGACAATTTAATTGAAATTACTTAAAACCATTGTTGTAAATCCGAATAGAAGTTAAATACAATAAACAGTGAGCACAACAGACTATTTCCTTAATTTCTTCTCATACTACTTTTCTACCGTAAAACTCAGTTTCAATAGTTACACCAACTCAGCAATTTTAGGATCTGCTCATTTTTTTTCTGTAACATAAATAATTTAACAAATGATCCAGTCTTTTTCTTGTCAAACAAAATATGTAACAAAATGCACTGAAATTGCCTAAGCAACAAATACTGTCAAGTAATTTGAGACTTCAGTCTATGGAATTAGCAATTAATGAACGATGCCATTTTAAAGCAAGGCACTCCTAAGTATAAATTAAGGACTTTCTCTTCCTAAACCTCCATTTGAAACTATGTAACAGCTTAGTTTTCCTTTGAGACTTGGCTGTAAAACACCCTGTGGCCATTGTGCTGTGGTTACACTCTGGGCTATGTCACTATAGCGTTATTCCAACAGTAGTTACAGAACCAAGTTTCCATGGTGAGTTCTGTAGAACCACGGAAGTTTCAGGGTGGAGTGGAGTTGGGTAGAAAAAAAGAGAGGGTAGGAATCTTATCCCATTCCCCCTTCTACCAACAACCCCATGAGTTCCTCTTTTATCTTTTTAATATATCAGAATCCTGGGTATGACTCCGGTGGAAAATCAGGTAGTACTATAGTAATACCTTAGTTTGCAAGCATAATTCGTTCTGGAAACAAACTACTCATGTTGTAAGACATCACTCGTTTACCACGTTAAAATGTATTAGAAATGTTTGCTTGTCTTGTGGAACACTCACAAACCACGTTACTCGAAATCCAAGGTTTTACTGTACTTTTAAAAAAAAGTGATAAGCTGCTCAGTTCTGACGTTCCACTACCTGCCTATACCTTGTAAGAGTGATATCACTGTTTGTCTTTTCAGCACTTACCTTTCTCTCCCATAGCTTCTCTTATCCCCCACTGAACCTTTTCATTTTGAATCTTTAAACCTTTTTGTCCCATCTCCTTCATGCCCAGTTGAGAAGGAATACAAATAAAGGTAGGGAATACACTACCTGTCCCTATGACCTGTCCCTCCAACTGTGTGACTGTACTTTTGTAATTAGTGTTTCCCTGACAACTTTTGTATCTCCATAAATGCAGAGGAAAGGGAACTAATATTTACAAAGAATGTAGGGTGTGATTTTACATAATATTTACTCTCACCATGCTAACTACTTCTTATACATTCTCTCATTTACACGCACCAACTTACGCTCCTTTCCAATAGCTGTACTAAAGGAGTTATGCCTTTTTCTTTGCTTCTTAAAATGTGGAAAATAACTGTGTCACTGGCTAAATTAATTCAACAAAATTCTAAAGTATTTCCCTCACATATATTCCCTCTTGCCTGAGTAGGAACAGCCTTAATAAGGGATGCGTCAACAGGGCCAAACCCATGTCTCCCTAAACATAGCTAAGCCAATTACACAAAAATCCTGCCATCCAGAACTTCATAGACCACATAAAAATGTGGTTTATAATTATTTTTTCAGAAATGGTCTCTTGGAAAGCAGACAGCCTTTCCCCTGATATAACGTTTTTCCTCTCTAAAAGAACATTTATTCTGAATAATTTTAAATATTATGCATTCATGTTCATACCTTTTTCCTGGCAACTGCATTCTTTTTCAACCAGGAAAATGTGAGTTTTATAGGAAGAAAAATGCAAGATAGTAAAAAGGTGTTTTATAAACAGTTTTCAGAGAACCTTATTTTTCATTTCTTAGACAGAAACACAACCTCTATCATGCATAAATAATGCTACCCATGAGTTTTAGCTCTGACATTTCAAGGACATAACCTGAAAATACAATTGTAAAAAAACAAAAAACAAAGAAAACCCAACAACTTTGCTTTACCTGTAAAATACATGAAGATCCAATATAAACAATGGGCATATTGTTATGTTTTTCTGCATAGAAAACAGAATAATAAGTTCAGAACTGATCAAGTAGTCAAACATACATGCATGCATCTTATGTCATATTAACATCCGAAACTATAGCTGGGGTACCTAGTTGGTCTTTCAACGTTGTTTATGACTATTTGCTGAAAGCTTACCATGTGGGGGTTTGAGTTTGCAGATACAGGGCTCAAAAAAAACAGGTAAATTCTTTGCTTCATGATGCTTATTATCTAGTAGAGATGGAAAGCAAGCTAATTGTCCAACAAATACATGTCGAATTTTAAACTGAGAAGATTTAATGAAGACAATATAAACTGGATAAGAAAATATATAAAAATTGGTAGCTGAGCTGATCTAGGAGTTATGTGAAAGCTTCTATGAGGAGGTGACTATTTGGCTGAGATCTGAGGGATTAAGAAGCATTAAACGAAGAGAGAGGGAAAAGCAGCCATGACATTCCAGGAAGAAGGTGCAACATTTCAAAGGTTCAGAATCAGGCCGAAAGCAAAGAAAGCCAGAAATGCTGGAGGAAGCTGAAGAAAAGATAGAATGCAGCAAGATGTGATGAAAGAATTTGGTTGGAACCCAACCAGATAGGACACCGCAGGCCCTGGTAAAGATTTTAGTTTCTGTCCCAAAAGCAACGGAATCCACTGTAGGGTCAAGCGCTGAGGGGAGAGGGCAGCAGAGGGCAGAGGGAGACAATCGAATTTGTTCAGAACTGATTTCTCGGGCGTCAGGAGTGTTGTAATGGGACAGAGACAAGTGTGGATGTGCGGAGACTGGTGAGGATAGAAGTGCAGTTGTCCGGTCAAAAATGATGGTGACATGGAATCGTCTCAAGTGCTTAGATTCCCACCTGATCCTTCTATGCAAAAGCAGTAACCTCTAAATGGATGCTGATTTGTTCTCCATCCCCCTACTCCACCTTCCCCAGGTCTGCTTTATGGAACCTCCCTCCCTTGCTGGTTGTCTTCTGGATGGGTTTTAGCCCTTTGGGGGCACCAACAGGACACTGGCAGGAGTTGCATTCCTTCACAAGTATAGCTCCTGCTGGGTGGCCTCTCCCCGCATGGGCCCAGCGCTCAGTGAGCTCTGCAAATACCCTTACCTCTCTTCACCCTTCAGCCCTAGAGATGGTTACAGCTTCCGGCTGTTGCTAGTCTCTGGGTGCTTCAGCATCCATAGTGATTTCCCTTAATCTGCCTCACATCTGTAAGAAATCTGCTCATTAGTGTTTTCATTTGAACTACCTGAGATGAAGGTTTCCTGCTAGAACCATGATTATACAAAATACAATTGAAAGAATTATTTCAGAAAGACAGAAACCTAAAAGTACTGAGGGTTGGGATAGACCATGAGCATAGAATGCCACATGTCCATAGAAACAGTGAAAGTCTTGAAGTGAATCCTTACTCTTTGCAGATGGAATTAGGTAGAAATTAGGTAGGAATTAGGTAGCCTTATGCAGCACATACCAGGGACAGAACACTAGACTGCCTATGTTCCATAAGAACATCTAGATGCTTGGAATCATCTAGAGGCAGCATATCTGGATTAATCCCTGGATTCCCATCTCCCCTGCACATATTTTGGCCATAGAAATGGCATGAGTTCATTTGATCAATTATTTCCTCTGGTTGACATCTCCCCAGGCTGTTCAGTTGAAATAGAGTCTTTTTCTTCAGTTTATGCAGGGTGATGGGGGTGAATTTAAAACTAGCGTCTGAGATAGGCAACAGTATAACATTAGAAACATAATGACCCCAGGTCAGACTTACAGACAAAGAGTAATCAATGGGCCAATTGTAGGAGTATAATTTGAAAACCATGTGCATGATCTCAGAGTTCAGTTTCTCTGTGCATGCCATTCACATTGCTCAGCCCCGTCATAAATGAGTACATTTCTTTTCTAACTCAATGTATGTATATTCTATTGGCACACACATTCCCCAATACTATACTAATTCGTTCCAAGACCTCACTAATTATCCAGAGCAAGACATAAACTGTTGATGAGAAAATGAACTGCTTTAATAATATATGCTCTATCTTTGGCAGTTCCTTTTGCTTGTCAATAGCTACACTATATCTCAACAGTAAACTGAGAACGCTAGACTGAAGTACTGACAAGAGGTCAATACATGCTGTTCTCAGCATAGACTGTAGAGCAGTGTTCTTGCATTCCATTAGAAAGTGGTAATGAGGGAAGAATATAATATTTGCAGAAGATGTTAAGCTCCATTTCACTACCAGTGGCCTGTATCTTTTCAGAAGACTTGATTTCATGTAAAGAAAGCTTTCTAGGGTCTTCATATTCACTACTGGGTACTCAAGGACAATATAATAGTGACAATCTCCTTGGCAATTCTGTGCCTTAGAAGATTAGGCTTGAACAGCTTACAAATAAAAAAGCCATCATTAAAGGTCATTATTCTGCCATGTGACAAAAAAATTATAACGTGTGGTTACATTTCAATTTTATGGAAGAAAATGAAAAGGCAACTAGTCTTCAGCTGTGATCTGTTGGGTTGTCAGAAAAGTCACGACGCGTTTTTGCAACGAAAAACATAGAAAAAATACGTCATGACTTTTCTGATAACCCAATATAAATACCATTCAATATACATGCATATTTGCTAAGGCCTCTTCCTACTCACAGGCTCTCTATCGAGAGGAAAGTTTTCTTTTTGGGAGATTTGCTCATTTGGACTTGCACTATGGGAGCTTGGATATGCTACATGGAGGCTGTACTGTGTTTTTATCTACTCATGGTCACAGTGCCAGCCATTTATCTCCAAATACAATGCCACCTTCCAGGAGCAGAGGTTCATAGAAATATCTATTTTTCCAAAGGAAGATTTACATACCATAAAACATGGCGTTCTAGCACATTCTGGGTCTATGAGTTGAGGCAAATGAGCATAATGCAGATAGAACCATTTACTTCAGTCAGTTCTTTGGCCACAACCAGAAATCTCCGGCCCAGGCAAACAATAGCATGTTGGTCAGAACAGGAACCAAGTGGATGTAACACAGCCTCACTTACTGCACACACACTGATAAGAGCCTGTCAGTTGTGTCATTTTTAAAGTGACATGAAACTATTTGTACTAAAGGAGGAAATTCCAATTGTTAAAGTCCACTGAAATCTTTATGTTGTGTCTTCAGTGGGATACAGTATGGAACATGTTGTATCAGTGAGGAAGAGAAGGAACCTTAGACTCACGAATGCTTACTTTTCAGAGAAACACACTGCTGTGGGGCCAACAGAGGAGTGAGTTGGAGATTAGTATAGCTGGGAGCCTAATATACGTTTTGAAAAAAGATATGATTCATAGATACAGAGAACAAACTGATGGTTGCCAGAGGGGAAGGTGGTGTTGGATGGGTAAACAAGGGGAATAAGGTACAAACTCCCAGTTATAAAATAAATAAGTCACAGGAATGTAATACATAGTACAGGGAATATAGTCAATAATATCATAATAATTTAGTATGGTGACAGATGGTTACCAGATTTATTGTGGTGATCACATTGTGAGGTAAATAAATGTCGAATCACTATGTTGTACACCTGAAACTACTATAATATTGTATGTCAAGTATATTTTAATAAAAAAAACTATTCCATCTTAAAAAAGATACGATTAATAAAAGGCATCAAAATTGGAAAGGAAGAAGTAAAACTCATTATTATAATCAACAGATGGTTGGATAAAGAAGAGGTGGCACATATATACAATGGACTATTACTGGGCCATAAAAACGAATGAAATGTTACCATTTGCGGCAACATGGATGGACCTAGAGGGTATTATGCTAAGTGAAATAAGTCAGACTGAGAAAGACAAATGCCATATGATCTCACTTATATGTGGAATCTAAAGAACAAAATAAATGAACAAACAAAACAGAAACAAACTCATAGATGTAGGGTCTAAGCTGGTGTTTGCCAGATGGGAGGGGGTGTTGGAGGGTGGGATAAAAAAGGTGAAGGGATTAAGAAGTACAAATTGGTAGTTATGAAACAGTCATGGGATGTAAACTAAAGCATAAGGAATATAGTCAATAATATTATAATAACTATGTATAGTGCCAGGTGGGTACTAGACTAATGGGGGGGATCAATTCATAAGTTATATAAATGTCTAACCATATGCTGTACACCTCAAACTAATACAAAATAATTTTGAATGTCAACTGTAATTGAAAAAAAATTTTTTAAAGGGAGAAAAAGTGAAGAAGAATAAGAGGTTCAAATTTCCAGGTATAAAACAAGTCATGGGGATGTAATGTACAGCATAGGGAATACAGTCAATAATAACGTGATAGCGTGGTACTGTGTCAGATGGTTGCTGGACTTATCATGCTGATCACTTCTTTAGGTTCATAAATGTTGAATAACTATGGTGTACCCCTGAAACTAATACTGTATGTTGACTATATTTTAATAAAAATTTTGTTTTAAATAAAGTGATTTCAGTAGAAAAATAAGGTATTAGATGGGTAAACTGAGGAAGGAGCACAATCCTATGAATTGGGTCAACATAGAAGGGGTTCCATACCATAAATTTTTATAGCTAGAGGGTATCAAACATTCCCAGTATGTAGGAGCATAACCAGCTGTGAAGCACTGGGAAAATTAGAAGGTGAGAATAATTTTATTATTATTTTTTAAATTAAAGCCTATGAGCAGATCTTTGATGAGCCAAAATTTATTTCAGTACCAGGAACAATGTTTTCAAAATTGATACTGCCCCCAAATTCAATGGGCAGCCTTTGGAGGAAGTATTTAACAGTTGCTGCTAAAGAGTGGAAAGACATGGCATGGAAGAAGCTGTTTTATGAGGTGAAAATTTTAAGCTACATAAAGTCTGTTCCAACTGTGCTGTGCTTTCATCTGGGCATATATTGGGAAAGAAACTTGTACTGCATCCATAATACAATCTGTCATCTACATTACCAATTTTCTCCCTGACTGGTCATTTATTTAAATAATTCAATAAAAGACTACATTTTTGCAAGCTGGAATTAGAAATATGTATCTTCACAAAGGTCACAGGCATTTTTTATTGAGATATAATTGACATAACATTGTGTAAGTTTAAGGTGGATAATGTATTGGTTTGATACATTTATGTATTGGAATATGATTACTGCCATAGCATTATCTCCATCACGTCACATATATAATTTCATGTTGTGGTGAAAACATTTAAAATCTAGTCTCTAAGCAACTTTGAAGTATATAATACTGCATTGCTGGCTATAATTGCTAAACTTAGTCATATTCTAACTGCAAGTTTGTACCCTTTGACCAACATCACTCCAAATTTCTTCCCTCCCCTCACCCTCCAGCCCCTGGTAACCACCTTTCTACTCTGTTTCTATGAGTTTGGCACTTTTGGATGCCACATCTGAGATCATATAGTATCTGTCTTGATCTCACTTAGCATAATGTCCTCAAGGTCCATCCATGTTGTCACAAATGGTAACATTTCATTCTTTTTCCATGCCAAATAACAATCCATAGTATATGTACACCATATCTTCTTTATCCATTCATCTGTTGATGGGAACAGGTTGTTTACATATCTGGGATATTGCGAATAATGCTGCAAAAAAACTAACAGTGTAGATATCTTTTTGGTATCCTGTTTTCATTTCCTTTGGATATACAGAGGATGCCAAAAAAATGTATATACATTTTTTAAAAAAGATTTTTATTGGGGAATTGGGGGGATGGGAACAGCGGTGGGGAATTGGGGGAAGGGGAACAGACAAGCTGCTGTCGTTTTGTTCTTCAGTCTAGTTGTGGAGGATGTTGCTTCACTGGCCCAACTTCGCACCATCATTGCGCTCTTCCCGGGTGAGGCAGATCAGTTGCTGGCTTCTGGACAGCTGCTCACTGCGGCTGCTGGCTGCTCACGCTGGCTGCTGGCTACACACGGTAGCCCATGGCAACCCACTGCCACAGGGGCTGCAGGCTACACTGTCGCCGGCAACTCACAGCAGCCCAGCTCCAGGTTGAGCTGTTGTTCAGCATCTTAGCTGTAGGGGGCAGTGTCACTGGCCCTCATATGTGGGATCCAAACCGGGGCCCTCTGGCGACCCAAGTCAGTTCTTAACCATCGCGCCACTCGGCCGGCCCTATATACATTTTAAGAAAGGAAAACTATTAAAATTGTAATACTCAATATATACCGATAACAAAGGATGAATACAAGTCACATTTGACTTCTACAATTACAAGAGGTGCTCAAAGTGGTTACCATCAGCATCCGGACACTTCTGATTCCAGTGAACTACTGCTAGAGCAACGTTGACCAAAGCATCCACTTGTATACATCTTTTTGACACCACTGGTATATACCAAAAAAATGTATACACATTTTAAGAAAGGTAAAAACTGTATTAAAGTTATGCTGATGGTAACCACTTTGAGCATCTTTGTTAATGAGTTTGATGAGTCTTTGTCTATTTTGCATATTAACCCCTTATCAGATATATGATTTGCAAACGTTTTCTCCCATTCTGTAGGTTGCCTTCTCATTTTGTTGATTGTTCTTTTGCTGTGCAGAAGCTTTTTAGTTTGATGCAGTCTCACTTTTTTTGTTGTTGCTTGTTTTTTCAATGTCAATGAGATTTTTTCCTGTTTTCTTCTGGGAGTTTTACAGTTTCAGGTCTCATATTTAAGTCTTTACTCCATTTTTAGTTAATTTTTACGACTGATGTAATATAAGGATCCAATTTCATTTTTGTGCATGTGGATATCCAGTTTTCCCAGCCCTATTTATTGAAGAGGCTATCTTTTCTCTGTTGAGTATTCTTGGCTCCCTGTCAAATATTATATACATGTGGGGGTTTATTTCTGGGCTTTCAATTTTGGTCTATTGGTCTGTGTGTCTGTTTCTATGACAGTACCATTCTCTTTTGATGACTATAGCTTTGCCATATAGTTTCAAATCAGGAAATGTGATGCCTCCAGCTTTTTTCTTCTTTCTCAGGATTGCTTTGGCTATTCAGAGTCTTTTGTGGTTCCACACAAATTTTAGGATTGCTTTTTCTATGTCTGTGAAAAATATCATTAGAATTTTGATAGGGATTGCATTGAATATATAGATGGCTTTGGGTAGGATGAACATTTGAACAATATTAATTCTTCTAATTCATGAACACAGCACATCTTTCTATGTAGTCCATGTATTCTTCAATTTCTTGCATCAGCCTTCTAGTTCTCATTGTACAGATATTTCACTTTCTTGGTTAAGTTTATTCCTAAGTGTTTATTGTTTTTGATGCTAATTTGAATGGGATTGTTTTCTTTATTTCTTTTTCAGGTATTTTATTGTTAGTACATAGAAACACAACTGATTCCTGGATGTTGATTTTATATCCTGAAATATGATGATGATAATTTTAGTTACAGTTATTCCTATGCTTATCTTTGCCTCAATTATTCTACTTAGCCTGTTTTTGTTTGTTTGTTTAAGGCAAGCTACTTTAAGTAATTCTTAAATGACATGGCATGAGTGTTAAGTATATTAAATATGAAAATTCTATTTGGTGGTTAGTGGGAGATGTAGCCTGAGTAGATTAAACACATGTATATTCATAGCAAGAAGGCATGATGTACTTCAAAGACAAAGGATAGCCAAGCTTTGATTTCTTTTTACTCTGAACTTCAAGAGGAATTTCTCATGTGTGTGTTTACATATACATTTTAAGTGACATGATAGATAAAGTTGTCAGCAGTAGTTTTGCAAAATAATATTAGAGATGTTCTGGTTTGTTCGTTCCTTATATTAGCCTTTAATAAAAGCAAAGAACATAATGCTAAATTGTACTCTGTGAAGGTATGTGAAATCTTCAACAGAGACAACATCACCAAAAAATTTTCCCTGGCTATGGAAGATTGTGAGATAGTGAGTTATGTTTATACGCATCAAATACAGTGTAGGTAAACACTGGGAGAAAAATGCACTGGGCTTTATACTGCAATTAAACACGTTTGTTTGGAGTGTTCCTTCTGCCTATCTCACATTCCTTCTGCATATCTCACATGGATCATATAGAAGCATCAGACTGTTGGATGAGTATTCAGAGAACCCAATTCTGTCCTCATTCATCCAAGATGAATCTTGCTTGATTAAAAGTCATATGTCAACTTAAAGATTACAGAACAATTCCTAGGGGCAACCACAGTAACTCTTGTAAATTGTGTAAACTTGGTTGTCAGACTACCTTAATTCAAATCCTAGCTTAGTCATTTCTTAGCTGTGACTTTGTTCAAGTTACTTTTTTTTATTAAAGAGACTATCTGAATTCTTTCTGTATTTTATTTTAAAAAATTATTTACTTCTTTTTTTCCAGTTAGTCACTTTTTAAAACCTCAATTTCCTCATTTTCAAACAGGAAAATATTGGTGTCTATCTCCCAAGATGTAGTGAGGATAAAATGACATAACTCAAGAAAAGCGCTTAGAACAGTACCTGGCACACCATATGAGTGCAAAAAAATGACAACCATTGCTGTTATTATTCCCTCCAGGAGACATCTCACCATAACTAAATAATGAGTCAGGTTATATGAGTCTTCATGGCTCTCACTACTCTTCTAGCCCGTGGTTGTTCACATAGAGGCTCAACTTGGAAAGGGAGGCCCATTTTAACACTGCAGTTGGGCCTTCCCTGGTGTTCGCACAATGATGCTAATGGCGTTTTATACTCATGAAATGGCAATTTGTGGCAGTTCCTGTCTTCTTGATAGATTCCAACTGCTGTTTGGAGCATAGGTGGCTGTGGATGCTATAACAACAAACCAATAAGATCTATTTTGATACAAAGGTTAGAGAGCAGTGTGACTTTTTATTTGGCAATATAATAACCTTTTTCATTTCTTTTGTTGCCTAATGTATAACAGCTCCATATATTGGGTCATCAGAAAAGTCATGATGTATTTTGTCTGTGTTTTTCAAAGGTCATTTATTTATATAAAGAACAAAGATCAATCAATGATATATTGCCCGTTTTGTTCGATAACCTTTTGCCATCTTTCAGTGAGCTTCATAATTCCTCGTTCATAGAAGGACCTGTCTTCATTTGCGAAAAACTGAACAAGGTGCTGATTTACAGCCTCATCTGAACTGAACGTTATACCACGCAAGGAGTTTTGAAGAGAGCGAGACAAGTGGAAGTCTGACAGCACAAGGTCAGGTGAGTATGGTGGGTGTGGCAACACATCCCATCAAAGCTCCAATAACTTTTGACGGGTGATCAAACTTGTGTGTGGTCTCACGTTGTCACAATGGAACATAATTCCTTTATGATTAACAAGCTCTGGACGTTTCTGGATGATGGATTCGTTCAAACTATCCAATTGCCGACAGTACAGACTCGAATTGATTATTTGGTTCCTTGGTAGGAGCTCAGAAAACACAACACCTTTAAAATCCCACCACACTGAGATCCTAACCTTCCTCTGATGAATGTCTGCTTTTGATGTCATTTGAGGTGAATCATCACGTTGGGACCAAGACCATTTGTGCACTACATTGTTGTAAACAACCCACTTCTCATCACCAATTATTAGTCGCTTCAAAAAAGGATAGTTTTCCTCATGTTTAATGAGCACATCACAGATGTTTATGTGCACCGTCAAATGAACTGCTTTGAGTTCATGCGGAACCCAAATATCAAGCTTGCTTACGTATCCCAGCTTCTTCAGGTGGTCGTGAATGCTTGAATGATGGATGTTCAATGTTTCTGCAATCTCTCGTGTCGTGTAACATGGGTTTGACTCAATCAATGCCTTTATTTTGTCATCATCAACCTCCATGTGCCTCCCTGACCGAGGAGCGTCGTTGAGATCAAAATCACCAGCACAGAATTTCATGAACATTCGTTGGTTGGCACTGACGTTCTTGTAGAGCATTGTCACCGTAAACTTTTCACAAGCTTGACGCGTGTTCTTCCCTTTATAAAACTAAAACAGTAAAACATAGCGAAAATGCACAGTTTGGTCTTCCATCTTCAACTTGTTGTAAAATCTCCAAAACTCAACCAAATCGTGCAATTTTTAAAATTAATTTATTTTTTTTTGTTTTAAATATTTTTATGGGGGAATTGGGGGACGGGAACAGCGTTGGGGAATTGGGGGAAGGGGAACAGACAAGTTGCTGTCCTTTTGTTCTTTAGTCTAGTTGTGGAGGACATTGCTTCACTGGCCCAATTTGGCACCATCACTGCGCTCTTCCCGGGTGAGGCAGATCAGTCGCAGGCTTCTGAATGGTTGCTCATAGTGGCTGGTGGCCGCTCATGCTGGTTGCTGGCTACACACAGTAGCCCATGGCAACCCACTGCAGCAGGGGCTGCAGCCTAGCCGCCTGGCGACTCAAGGCAGCCCAGCTCCAGGTTAAGCTGTTGTTCAGCATCTTAGCTGTAGAGGGCAGTGTCACTGGCCCTCATATGTGGGATCC
>NW_017731453.1:255023-283825 GCF_001890085.2 Hipposideros armiger | reverse complement strand
TAATAATAATAATAATAATAATAAAAATATTTATGAAACACTTACCATACTATACACCTTTGAGAATGCATAGATGTATAAGACATCCCTTGGGGAGCTAGTGATCTGGTTGGAGAGATAAGAGATATAGGGATGCATGGATACTTAGGTAAGAAATACTGAAGTTCCAGTGTCAATCAGCAACGAGATAAATATTTCCAGCACAAAGGGCTCTGAGTACTATGTAGCTAGAGGAGAGGAGGAGAAGGAATGTTCAAGTCTAGAGACGTTTGGGAATAGATATCAGCAAAAAGAAAGTGCCAGAGTTTGATCTGGGCTTTTCTTTAAGAAATACATGGATCTAAGGGTGAGCTTGTGCAGGGTCTTTCATGTCGGGGTAAGGTGTGTGAGCTTTGTCCCTATCATCAGATGCCACTGAAGGCTTTACAGAAAAGGAAGAATAAGAGGAAAGTGAAAATGTAGAGAAAACTGATTTGAACCCAATTTATAGGACAGGCTGGAACAAGGAAAGGCAAGAATCAGGTCACCCAGGTGGAGGTTATCAAAGGAATCAGGCCCGTGGAAGAGAAGAGAGAGGATGCAGTGGAAGCATCGACAAGATTTGTTGATTGGATGGGGGTGGCAAAGAAAAAAAATGAGATGAAATTACTGATTTTCAGAGCTGGGAAAATGTGGAAAAATTTCAAGTAACCAAGGGAGTTAGCAAATTTGAGCTATTTTGTGTGTCTGTTTTTTTTTTTTAATTTGAAAAGATCAGAAGTTGAGTTGTACTCATATTAGTGTGAAGGAATAATAGGAAGGACATAAAGCTCATGAGATAATAATGTAACAGTGACCCTATATACCTTCTATTTCAAGACTTAAACTTCCAATGTAATTCGATTTGACAGTAATGGGTTGGCTTGGGACTTTCTGAGGTTTTGTTTTTTTTTTGCTTTGCTTTGCTTTCCTCCCACCAAACCTTAATGACTCTGTTTGCTATGCATTTACTATGCACACCAGTTTTAATGGTTCTGTTTACTTCGGGCCCTTGCCTGGCCTGGTGACTTGGGAGAGGTTTTTGCATCTGTATGGGATCCGCTCCTGACCCTGAGGCACACCAGCCTCTGGGAAGCACTTTCTCCTGGAGCTGCCAGGCCAACTCTTTTTTTTATTCTGCCTCGCCTTGCGTGCCTATGAAACCTATTGACAGTATTGAGAAAGGGGAAGGCAGTCTTTGTGACAGGGAGTCCACGGTCTTCCCCTAGTGCTGGCATTTTGGAATAAACCTGCTTTTCTTTCCACCAACCTGGCTTCTCAAGTATTGGGTTTGCATGGTAACAGTAGGACTTGGAAAGTTACCCTCAGCATTGCCATTTGCAAGCATGAGAGTTATGGAATCAAACATAGGGAGAGATGAGTCTGTGGATTACTATGGAACCTTGGGCAGTATCCACAACTTGGAGGAACTGACAGGAGAACTGCTGTCAGGCATTGTGGGTTAGAAATATTCTCATTCAGTTGGCCTTTTCTGCTTGATAGCCAGAAAGTCCAAAATTCATTCGGTGCCAAAATAGAATACTTGCCTTATCCCAAATAGCTGATGTATCGCTCTCATGCCTAATGATTTCAGATTTCTTTTTTTAGCTTTAGTGTAATCCTCTCTTTCACCTGCAGCTCTATATTTTAACTTGGCATAAACCTTTTCTGATGATAGGTAGGATATAAATGACAGATGAAGAAAAATAAGTAAAATAAAACGATGTGAGGAGACAATTCAAAGAGAGGGAAATCTCTAACAGTTTCCCGGAGGCACACAGGGTGAGCGCTGAAAGGCAGCCTTGTATTTTGCCAATTAGGAAACTATATGACTTAAGATGAAAATAAAATGGCGGAGAAGCTTAGGGTTAGTGTGGGACTGCCAAAGGAGAAGGGTCAAATGCATGACAGAGAATTAAAAATATGTGAATCAAACATCACATATGAAAGTGTTTGGGGAGTTTTACCTTTAAAATCACATTTTCATAACATTGAATGCTTGCATATCATTCTACACCCAGCAAGTAGGTATCTTGCCCCCTACCTGCATTTGTGACAAGCCCTGGTCTGAGAATAGATTAATAACTGGGGATATAGGAGAACCAACAACCTTTTCTACCTGCTGCTTATGTTCTCAAGCTGGCAGCAGTGCATCCATGGGGCCCAAGCACACAGATGGAAAGGCTGTCTAGAGGGAACCTCCAGGCTTCTTCCAAACACTACGACCTGAAGCTTCACTGGAAACAAAGAGAATGGCTTTACAAAAACATGTGATTGTACAAGACAAAATTGGAGAAGAAATACCTCTTATGGTTTGGCTTCATTAACAATCACCAGAGTGACTGGCTTAAAAACACATGTAGACCACTGGAACAGAATCAAGAGCATAGAAACATACTCCTAAATAGAGTCAACTAATGTTTGACAAGGGAGCCAAGAATACTCAATGGGGAAAAAATTGTCGCTTAAATAATCCTTTCATGATAAAAACTCTGAACAAGTTTCTTGGATACTACAGCAAAATTGCAAGCGACAAAAGCAAAAATTCAATAAGTGAGACTATATCAAACTCAAAAGCTTCTGCACAGTAAAGAAAACAATCAACAAAGTTAAAAGGCAACCTATGGAATGGGAGAAAATATTTGCAAATTATATATCTGATAAGGGGTTAATATCCAAAATACGTGAAGAACTCATATAACTCAACAGCAAAAAAGAAAAAAAAATAAATTACAAAATCCACCAGATAATCTGATTTAAAAATGGGCAGAGGACATGAATAGACATTTTTCCAAAGAAGACATCAAATGACCAACAGGTACATGAAAAGGTGCTCGATACTGTTGAACATCAGGGAATTGCAAATCAAAAGCACAATGAGATATCACCTTGCACACACCTGTTAGAATTTCTGTTATAAAAAAACGACAAGAAACAACAAGCATTGGCAAGGATGTGGAGAAAAAGGGACACTTTTTCAGTGTTGGTAGGAATGTAAATTGGTCTAGCTATTATGGAAAACAATACAGAGGTTCCTCAAAAAATTAAAATAGACCTAGTATATGATCCAGGAATCCCACTTCTGTGTATAGAGCTAAAGGAAATGGAATCAAGGTCTTGAAGATATATCTGCATTTTCATGTTCATTGCAATATTATTCACAATAGCCAAGATATGTAAACAGCCTATGTGTCCTTCCATGGGTAAACTGATAAAGAAGATATAGTATTTCACCCCTTGATGCCTTGTAATGTGCTTCAGTTTTTATCTGAAGTGTCCTTTAGAATACAGGAAAACTGGGAGAATGTTGATTCTACTCTCATAAACATGAAAGTCTTGAAGGGAACTGGTTTAGAAGTAAGTTCAGATGATACCTTCTATTTGGTTTGTGTTGAATTTGATACATGATTGGAATATCCTAAGACGTACTCTCCTATTTCCACTAACTAGCTCAATTTCTGCCAAAATAATTGAACTGCATTGTATTTAATATTTCAGCCATCTTATCAACTAAATGGGGTGAACTCTGTATCCACAAAATGGGACTATATCATAAATATTTGGCTTATACTCTTTTTTCACTCATTTCTGGTCATAAAAAATACTTCCTACTTTTAAAAATCTAATTACAAACATATCATAATTGTTAAGTTATGAATATATCATCAGTTGTTCTATGTGTCAACATAGAATAGAACATATGGAAGAAATACTGTGTCTTGTCCTTATGGAATTTATATCTAAATTAAAAAGTTTACATGGGAGATCTCTTTTGGGCCACCAACCTCTTGGAGATTATCATAAAAGTTATTGATTCTCTTTTTAAAAATGCACTTTATCGACAAAATTGCACACATAAATTTAGGGGTGTTGTGAGAACCCTAATGTCTATATTTCAACTTTTGAGAGCCTTTGAGCCTGGCTGAATCATCTTTAGTGAAGAGAAGTGAATACGTTTTTTTGTGACAGATCATATACGCTCTGCTTTATAAGCTTAGCAACAGCCTTTGGACAAAACAATTCAATAAGGATCTGACCTGCTAACAGAAGCATTGATTTCTTTTTTTCCTCAGCTGTTAGAATCAAGAAAGCTTACCAAGTTATCTAAATAAAGCAGCATAGATGACACCAATAAATACCACAGTAATCATGGAAGAACTTCGGTGCATTTATTTCTCTGTAAAGATATAGAGAAAGCTGATGTTATTTTTTTTTCATATCCTAGAAACATCATGGAACAGCACAATTCAGATGGAACATAAGTCCTTTAGTACTGAGGCAAACAGAATATATAAATGACAGATTTTGCCTTTGAATTAGCAGGGATTTTAAAGTCCCATTTAGAATAATACCTTGTATTTTTCCATTCTTGATCTATCAAAAATGTGTTATAAAAATGGTTCAGATAGATAAAAAATTTTGAAAACCACGTATTTAATGCCCAGAAAATAATTATTAATAATATCTCTCACAGTCAAATATTTATCAGAGCTGCGTTGTGTGTTTGTTTTTAAATTTAGCATAACATATATGTGTGTGCGTTTGTATGGAAAGAGCTTTTTGGTAGCAATATTGAATTGTATTAAATTTTCAGTAGGAAAATATAATAGCCACACCATGTGTTCTCTATATGATTCCAATTATGGAGTCCCTTTAACATCAAAAGTAGATTGTGAGGACCCAGTAGTAGAATTTGAATAGTCTACTCTGTAGCCAGTGGCTCACGGCATCCTAAATTGGCCATTTTGAAGGGCAAAATAGCTAACTCTAGTAGACTTAGGATAAGCCCAGGAAACTATTCAAGATCCTCTTTACTTTTTTCTTTCCTGCAGAATCGGATTCTGAAGATCATCTGTGTCTTTTTTAGTACCTAGAGGTTAACTAGAAATAAACACAATGGAGCTTTATTTCACAGGCTTATAGACTTAGGACACAGAACGCTGTTAGAACAAAATACATAAAAATAAAGAACATTCTTCAAACAACCTCCTCAGAGTAAATGTGTGATACTCTATGTATATGTCTATATCTTGAGGAAACAAATAATGTTCAGTTTTCCAAATGAAAGAGTGTTTTTGGTGTTTCTTGGTCTGATTTTTGAGGTCAAAGTGGCTTGTCCTCAGATTGAAAGTCTGTTGACCTACATAGTTTATTTTTTAAGAAATAGCATGTGAAAATCCAGAAATTTCACATAAAATCCAGATTGCTGTTGAAAAATAAGAATATTTAGCAATGCTGGAATGGTATTCCCGTGTAGCATTTCTTAGGGGAAGCTGAGCTAATGCTGGCTGCCCTTTAAATAGGGGCGTTATCTCTTTCTTGCTCCTCTGCTTGCCTGCTCCACACATTTAAATGACCTGTCTGGCCCCTGTAAAAATTAAGTTTGAGAGATCTTTATCTAAGTACACTACGGGTTAATATACAAGCAAATGTATTTTTTTCACTTTCTGGAAATCAAACAATTGTGATCCACCTATTAACTCCCGGCACCCAGCCTAAAAAAGTTTACCTCTGTCTCTTATGGGAGGAGTGGTTCCCTCAATGGAGCAATGGCCTCTCTGAAATCAGTCTCCCTTGTCCTTCCAGACTGTTTTATTATTATTATTAGTTCCAGGTGCACAAAGCAATGTAATAGTTAGACATTTCCACCCCTCACAAAGTAATAACCCCCTCACCAAATCTACTACCCCTCTGACATGGTATATAGCTGTTACAATACCATTGACTATTTTCTCTAGGCTGCACTTTACATCCCATGACTATACCGGGGGTGCCAAAAAATGTATACAAGTGGACACTTTGGTCAGCGTTGCTCAAGCAGTAGTTTGCTATAATCAGAAGTGTCTGGATGCTGATGGTAACCACTTTGAGCACCTCTTGTAATTGCAGAAGTCAAACATGAATTATACTCATCTTTCATTATCGGTATATACTATCATAATTTTGATACAGTTTTCCTTTCTTAAAATGTGTATACATTTTTTGCACCATATATGTATATTTAATTATAGTTGACATGCAATATTACTCTACTTCAGCTTCAGGTATAGCACATTGGTCAGGCATCTACACAGTCTATGAAGTGATCCCCCTGTTAAGTCCAGTGCTCATCTGGCATCTTACATAATCAATACAACATTGTTGATTATGTTCTTCATACTGTATTTCACATCCCCATGGCTGTATTATGTCTACTAATTTGCTCTTTCTAATCCCTTCACCTTCTCCCTCAACCCCTCCCCTCTTCCATCTAGCAACTAACAGTTTTTTTCTGTATCTCTGAGTCTATTTCTGTTTTGTTTGTTCATTTATTCTGTTCTTTAGATTTCACATATAAGTGAGATCATATGGTATTTGTCTTTCTCAGTCTGACTTATTTCACTTGGCATAATATTCTCAAGGTCCATCCATGTTGTAGTAAATGGTAAGATTTCATTCTTTTTTATAGCTAAGTAATACCCCAATGTATAAATGTACCATGGTTTCTCTATCCAATTGTCTATTGATGGGCATTTCAGTTGTTTCCATATCTTGGCTGTTGTGAATAGAGCTGCAGTGAACATAGGGGCACATATACTTTTTCAAATTAGTCTTTTGAATTTTCTTTAGATAAATACCCAAGAGTGAGATTGCTGGGTCATAAGGTAGTTCTATTTTTTATTTCTTGAGGAAATGCCATACTGTTTTCCATAGTGGCTACACCAATCTGCAATCCCACCCACAGTGCACAAGGGTTCCCTTTTCTCCACATCCTCACCAACACTTGTTGTTTGTTGATTTATTGATGATAGCCATTCTGACCGGAGTGAGGTGGTATCTCATTGTGGTTTTTATTTGCATTTCCCTAATGATTAGTGAAGTGGAACATTTTTTCATATGCTTGTTGGCCATCTGTATGTCCTCTTTAGAGAAATGTCTCTTCATGTCCTCTGTAACCCCTTAGTCCCAGCATTCACAGTTGGGGGGCAGGCAGAGCTGCCAGTTAAGGGGAAGTGGCCAGGAGAACACCAGAATCTACTACAGGTAACTTACCTGTCCTGAGATGAATTGTGTCTTCTCTTCCTCAAATTCACATGTTGGAGTCCTAACCCCTACTACCTCAAAATGTAACCGGATTAGGAAACAAGGTCTTTATCAAGGTAATTCAGTTAAATTGAGGTGACTAGGGGGCCGGCCGAGTGACTCAGTTGGTTAAGAGCTGGCCGAGTGACTCAGTTGGTTAAGAGCTCGCTCAAGAGTTTGAGCTCTGAGCAACAGCAGTTTGATTCCCGGCCCGAGCTGAGCTGCCGCTGAGCTGCCAACAGGTGGCAGGATGGCTCAGCTAAAAAAAAAAATTGAGGTGACTAGGGTAGGCCCCAATGCAATATGAGTGGTGTCCTTATAAGAAGGAAAGATGTGGACACAGACATGCGTAGAAAGAAGACAATATAAAGACACAGGGAGAAGGTGGCAGTCTCTAAGCCAAGGAGAAATACCTGGAACAGATCCTTTCCTAACAGCCCTCAGGAAAAACCAACCCTTCCGACTTCTTGATTTTGGACTTCTGGCCTTCAGTACTGTGAGAAAATAAATTTCTGTGTTAAGCCACCCATTCTGTGGTAACTTGTTACAGCAGCCCTAGAAAACAAATGTATAACCTGAGATTCCACAGTTAATGAGTGGCAGAATCAAGATTAGAATACTTAATGCATTGGGATACTCATCCTGAGACAAGGAAACTCTTTACTCTTAAAACTCCTTCCCAGGGCTGGCCGAGTGGCGCGATGGTTAAGAGCTGGCTTGGGACACCAGAGGGCCTCGGTTTGGATCCCACATATGAGGGCCAGTGACACTGCCCTCCACAGCTAAGATGGTGAATGGCAGCTCGACCTGGAGCTGGGCTGCTGTGAGTCGCCGGCGATGGCATGGGCTGCAGCCCCTGCTGCAGTGGGTTGCCATGGGCTACCGTATCTAGCCAGCAGCTGATGTGAGCAGCCAGCAGCTGCCGTGAGCGGCCGTCCAGAAGCCGGCGACTGATCTGCCTCGCCCGGGAAGAGCGCAATGATGGTGCCAACTTGGGCCAGTGAAGCAACATCCTCCACAACTAGACTGAAGAACAAAATGACAGCAACTTGTCTGTTCTCCTTCCCCCAATTCCCCAGCGCTGTCCCCATCCCCCCAATTCCCCAATAAAAAATCTTAAAAAAAACACAAAAAAACCCTCTCCATCCCAGGACATGGCAGAGGGGACTCGAGTGGCAGGGATCTAATGGTGATGCTTTGCTGAGAGACATTATCTGAGCTGTAAGTTTGCCCCAGCCTGACATTCTGCTAATCTCAACCAGTCACCAAATTTCAAATCAGTCTCCCCTCCCCCACCAACCCAGCCCCACCTGGACTCATGCCAGAGCTACCCAAGGAGTCTATATGCCTCTGGTCTTCTGTCATCCAATGTCCACACTGAAGTAACAGCTCCATAGGACCGTGCTCAGCCCAAACGACTTTTCTAGTCTCCTCTCTCTCTGCTTCCCAATTTCATGCACATACTGACCACTTGCAACTCTCTGATTCGCCATGGTCACTCTGACCCCTGGGTTTTTACCCCTGCAGATCCTGTGTCTTCTAGCAGTGCTTCCTGCTGCCTGTAATAACAACTTCAAGGGCAGCAGAGTCTCTTTATCAGCAGTGGCCTGAGGCAACCACAGATCCAGCTCTTGCTTTCCACCCAGTGACCTCCACGCATCCTTTAAGACCAGCTCTGAGGTTCCTTTCATTCTCTCATCTTCCACAATGCCCCCAAGCAAAGTTAGTCTGTCCCTGGCCATGCTTTTATTATGTAGTACTTGTCCAATGGCAGAATAATCGAATTATATATTGATGCATCAATTCAGTTGTGTTTCAAAGTAAGACAAAACCTGGATTCAAATCTCAGAAATGCTATTTACAAGCTACATTTTTGAATTTGGCGAGTTTCTTAACTCCTGTAAGCCTCAATTTCTCACCTTTAAAAGGGGGACAATGAGAGTGGCTACCTTATATGGTTGTGTCAAGAATGAAATGCATACAATGGATCATTTTCCCCTGCTTTCTGCATTTCTGTGTTTTTAAAAATTTTTTTAATAATAAACATATTTTATACTTGAATGGAAAATAGAAAGTTTATTATAAAAACGCAGCATATTAAAAACGATTATAGTCCCCCAATAAAATCAAAGGTAAATAGTCTAAGAAAATGAAACAACATGAAAAGAATGTAATGCATGTAAAGTGTTTAGCACACTACTTGGTATATAGGTAGTAATCAACAAATTAGTACATATTATGATTATTACTTTGCGAACTGTTTTCTGCACTCAAGATATGTAGATTACCTACTTTGTTTCCATCTCTCTCTCTCTTACTAGACTTTTTAGTCCCTCAAAGCATGGACTCTGAATCTCTTGAAAAATTTGGAATACAAGAAAAGCACAGAATGCATATGCAAATCAGGTTCCAGAAACAGCCAAAGTCTCTCATAGTTCTCCAAAGGAAATGTATGAAGAAATAAAAAAAGGCCTAGCTTTTTCACTCATCTACATGTAGAGAAAGATACTGAAATTTTAAAAACATTGAAACTTCTTCAATACTCTGATACTCATATAAAGAAACTCACAAGTTAGAAAATATCAGCATAGACAAGAATGAAATTATGCAGATTAGTTTAAATTGTATTTTTGTAGAACTTAATTAAATGCAATGATAAAAAGAAATCCACGCTCCTGACAGGCATACCAATTTAGTGTGAGTAATGCTGGGTTTTGTCAAAAGGATGCTGGAAACAGATGTTACACATGAAGAAGGTACACAGTTAAACTCAAATAACTGCTATGATGTTTTGTGGCAGACTAGATACATCTTAGGCCTATTTCAGAGCTGAGAGAAACCACAACAAAGAATTACAGAATTCACATCTGCCGTCATTAATGGCTTCTGCTGTGGCAAAACTCAACCCTTTTACCCAAAGCAAACCATTTTGCAAAGTGCATATATGTACTAAGTACAGAGAAATGAAAATAAATGGTCACTCTTAAGCTGAAAAAAAGAATGTAGCCAATCTAATAGGTGTACAGGGGGGTAGGGTGGAGATTTTAATAATGGTCAAAAGCATTATCATTTATTCATGGATTGTTAGACCTTGAATTGATCCCTGAGCTTACTTTGTCCTTTCCATTAAAATTCCTCCAACCCCTTTCAGCAGTAAAATGAAGACTTCCGAGCCATTATTCTGTACTGTCATATCACTGACTGGAAATTCTTGTTTTTAATCAATTAATCATTTCAAATAACCCATCTTCTCAAATAATTTGTCATTTTGACCAATTTTTTCTGTACCAATTTATTTTTGGACCGTATGATTTTAGAATATTCTCCTAGAACCTCTTATCCTCACTGTTATTGCTGTGAAACAAAACAAAACAAAAAAACTTACTAAACAAAACAAAACTTACCCTCTAGCTTTGTAATGGTGGTGTCTCCAGGTCTGGGTCAAGCATTTCTGTGCCACACCCAAGAGTCAAGCCCCTACAACCATCCAAGAGCCTTTTCTCCTTTCTTTTTAATCACCCATTAAGAAGTGTTCCCTCAGTCATTGGGGAGATGCAAACAGAAACCATAACAAGATACCACTTCATACTCACTAAGATGGCTGTAATAAAAAAGATGGACAATGACAAGTGTTGGTGAGGATGTGGAGAAATCAGAGCCCCCATATACTGCTGTCCAATGTAAAATGGCACTTTGGAAAACAGTTTGGCAGCTCCTCAAAATGTTCAATATAGAAGTACCATATGCTCCAGAAATTCCACTCTCAGATGTGTCCCCAAGAGAATTAAAAATATATGTCCACACATAAACTTGTACACAAATATTCATAGCAACCAAAAGTAGAAACAACCCAGATAGCCATCCACTGATGAGTGGATAAACAAAATGTAGTTTATCCATACAATGCCATATTATTTTTCTATAAAAAATAAAAGAAGCACTAATACATGCTACAGTATGGGTGAACTTTGAAAACATTATGCTAAGAGAAAAAAGCCAGCCACAAAGGACCACTGATTGTATGGTTCCATTTACGTGAAATGTACATAATAGGCAAATCTGTGTAGAAGGTAGGTGAGTGGTTAGGCCGGAGGGGGCCATGGGAAGTTTGGGGGCAATGATTTAGTAGTGCAGGGTTTCTTTTAAGGAAATGAAAATGTTCTAAGATTGATGGTTGTGATGGTCGCACAACTCTGAATATACTAACAATCATTAAATCAAATAGTTTAAATGAGTGAATTGTATGGTATGTTTTTTTTTAAGACTTTATTGGGGGAACAATGTGTTTTTCCCAGGACCCATCAGCTCCAAGTCAAGTCGTTGTCTTTCAACCTTAGTTGTGGAGGGCGCAGCTCAGCTCCAAGACCAGTCACCGTTTTCAATCTAGTTGCCAGGGGTGCAGCCCACCATCCCATGTGGGAGTCGATCCAGCAACCTTGTTATTAAGAGCACGCGCTCTAACCAACTGAACCACCTGGCCACCCACCAGCAGCTCAGCAGCAGCTCAGCTCAAGTCATTGTCTTCAATCTACAATAGTTTTGAAGGGCACAGCTCACTAGTCCATGTGGGAATCAAACCGGCATCTCTGTTGCTCAGAGCACGCACTCTAATCAACTAAGCCACCCGGCCTCCCCATATGGTATGTTAATTGCATCTCTCTAAAGTTGTTATAAAGAAAGAAAAGAAACCATTCCATTCTAGGGGACTCTGAGGTCAGGGACCAGAGCAGACCCTTTCATATCTTGAGGCCTATTTTATCATAGTATTGCATACATTATATAAATGTTGAACCGCTATCCTGTACACTTGAAACTAATATAAAATAATATTGCATGTCGACTGTAACTGAAAAAAAAATAATTAAGGAAAAACTGAATGCATTTGTGAGGATATGAATTGATGAAAACTGATCATTTATATTAACATGATCTCTTGGAAAACTGTTTCCTGCCTTTGGGAACCCTTCCCAAGCAGAAGTCACAATCCCCTTTGGTGAATCCCCTGCTCACAGTTACAAACGTGGAAATAGGGAGGAGAAGGGGCTGCTTCCCAAATATAAACGTCCCTCCAATGAGTCCTGCTGCCAGTGATGATGCACCCACACCGATATGCAGGGAGTGCTTCATGCTAATGTAGTATAAGATAGAGGACGCTGATTCCTGCTTGGTGGAAACACAAAACGACATCAATTCTCTTTATACAGATATTTTTACTTCAGATGGATCACTATGTAGAACATGGTTTTTTTCCCCTAAGATTCTAAAATCTTAAATGTATGACCAATTTCATATAATCTATAGTGTCTATAGTCCATGAATTAGAAAGTAACACTTTTATATGCATGACCTGAGAAATGAATGCAGAGAAAAATAATATAAATAATATCACAATCAATTTCTCTCTGAGCACTGATATAAATCGCATTTGGCTATGGTGTTCTAAAGTCTTGATTGCATTGTCACACCTGAGCTTTCTCGGCAGATATGCCTACAATTCGAAATGAAAAGGCAAACCCAATTGATGGTCTAATATATTTTAATATTTGGTTCCATTGCTAATCAAAACAAGCAGGGCATAGGAATAAGATTGAAAAATGCACATGCCCACACTACATTCGGATGGCCACTCATTTTTCTGAATTCCCCTTGTCGTATTTTTAAAATTAAAATATCTTTGAGTTTTATATTACTGGTAGAAAACCTAACTTCTCTGTATCAGTGGGGTCATGTACAATATAACTTTTAGCTGATTCTTGATTTAGCCATCAGGGAGAGCATAAGATAGTAACATAAACCAAGAAAAACAACCCCGTTCCCTCATAGAAGTTTTATATAAAGGAGCCCTTAAATATACATATAAAGTTGTCTTTTGAGAGCCACCTCAAGGGGTCTCCTGTTGAGATCTGTCACAGCTCAGGAGCCAAATTCCTTATATATCAACAGTCATTTCATAAATGGATACCCTGTTCTATTTTTCTACCCATAAGCCCTTCTGACAGCAAATGTGTGAGGTCCCCGCCTCCACAATAATGCCCAACAGAGTGCTGCTGTTGATAGTGGGAAAAAAGAAAAGCTAAATGTACAACAGGGGGAAAACAAAATGAATTCTGTTTCATCCACACAGTGAAATATTATGCAGTTATTAAAAATGGAAAAATGAATGCAAATGTATATATTTTTCAACAAAACTAATTACACCTCTGTTTATTTACAGTGAAAGAGAAAAACAGCAGATTGCAAACAATGATACTAGGTGATCTCATTTTATTATATATGTGCATGCATGCATGTATAAAGGACCTTATTAATCATAGGGGACAAAACAATCTCTGGAGGTATATAAAACAAAATTTAACTATAGATAGCAGGATCAATGGTGATTTTTTTCCTTCTTTTTAATTACTTGTATCATCATTTTTTCTACAATGGAAAAGTAAAACATGTGTAATACTTTCAAAAACACTTTCAATTTTTACAAAGAAAATAATGACGTTTTTGTTTTCTACCTAGATGACTTGTGGGAAGATAATGACACCATTTATTGTAGGGAACATAAGAAACTTCCTTAGAATCAGTTAGCAGGTACAATATTATATGAATTAGACACCAATGAGAAGCCATGACTGTTTTAGCTCAATTTATGTCTCTTTAAATATATATTTCAACAAAATTTTTTTGTTTGTTTAATCTGGCTATAAGGCAAAATTAATGGTTTGACTAAAAGTTTCAACTTGCTAAAGTTTCAACTTACATTTTTTAGTGTAAAAATCATTTTTGGGGTACTTCTTTTTCTTAAATTTAATTTATTATTAGTTTCAGGTGTACAAAACAACATAATGATTAGAAATTTACACCCTTCACAAAAGTCTACTACCCCTCTGACATTGTACGTATATAGCTATTACAATACCCTTTACTATATTCCCTATGCTGTACTTTACACACAATGGGGGTGCCAAAAATGTATACAAGTAGACACTTTGGTCAGCGTTGCTCAAGCAGTAGTTCGCCATAATCAGAAGTGTCTGGATGCTGATGGGAACCACTTTGAGCACCTTTTGTAATTGCAGAAGTCAAATGTGATTGTATTCATCTTTTGTTATGCAATTAATACAGTTTTTTTCTTTTCTTAAAATGTGTATACATTTTTTGGAACCCTCTGTATATTTAATTATGGTTGACATTCAATATTATTTTATATTAGTTTCAGGTGTACAGTGCAGTGGTCTGGCATCTACACAGTCTATGAAGTGACTCCCCTGTTAAGTCCAGTACCCATCTGGCACCTTACATAATCTTTACATTATTGATTATATTTATCATACTGGATTTTGTATTCCTATGACTATATCGTGACTACTAATTTGTACTTTCTAATCCCTTTAACTTTTCCCCCATCCCCACACCCTCACATCTAGCAAGCATCAGTTTTTTCTCTGTATCTCTGTCTCTATTTGTTTTGCTTGTTCATTTATTCAGTTCTTTAGATTCTGCATATCAGTGAGATCATATGGTATTTGTCTTTCTCAGTCTGACTTATTTCACTTAGCATAATATCCTCTAGGTCCACCTATGTTGTCGCAAAGGGTAAGATTTCATTCTTTTTTATGGCAGAGTAATACTCCACTGTATAAATGTACCACAATTTCTTTACCCTATCATCTATTGATGGGCATTTCGGTTGCTTCCATCTCTTGGCTATTGTGAATAGTACTGCAGTGAACATAGGGGTGCATATATTTCTTCAAATTAGTGTTTTGAATTTCTTTGGATAAATATTAAGGTAAAAATCTTTTGATTCCTCCTGCAACTGTAAGCCATAGAACTCAAGGATGCATTGCTCGCCTTTTTTTTTTTTAAGATTTTTATTGGGGAATTGGGGGGATGGGAACAGTGCTGGGGAATTGGGGGAAGGGGAACAGACAAGTTGCTGTTGTTTTGTTCTTCACTCTAGTTGTGGAGGACGTTGCTTCACTTGCCCAAGTTGGCACCATCATTGCGCTCTTCCCAGGCGAGGCAGATCAGTCGCCGGCTTCTGGACGGCCGCTCACTGCGGCTGCTGGCCGCTCACGCTGGCTGCTGGCTACACATGGTAGCCCATGGCAACCCACTGCTACAGGGGCTGCAGCCTACGCTGTCGCCGAGGACTCTCGGCAGCCCAGCTCCAGGTTGAGCTGTTGTTCAGCATCTTAGCTATAGAGGGCAGTGTCACTTGCCTTCATATGTGGGATCCAAACCGGGGCCCTCTGGCATCCCAAGCCAGCTCTTAACCATCACGCCACTCGGCTGGCCCTGCTCACCTATTTGCACACAAGCCAACCTGTAGACAAACTCCTTCCTGTGAAACCTCTGAGCCCAAATCATGCAGAGTGGGACTTTCCAAACCACCTTACCAAATAGATAGGTGAGAATTCAAAGGAAAGGAGTGTGCAAGAAGTAAGCAGTGCCTCACAAAGGCAAATTTTGCTTTCTCCTATAGTTGGCTTGTTTTCAAAGCTCTCCACCATGTCCATTCTACCTGTCTCCAACCCTATTTCCAGGTGGAGGGTTCATACCCACCACTAGGTAGCTGCTTCCAAAACCCCTAGATTGGCCTCTGCTATGTGCTGTGGAGGACATTAGCCACATGTGTTTATTTCAACTTCAGTTCAAATTAATTCAATTTAAATAGAAATTAAAAATTCAGTTCCAAATGTATAATTTTATAACACATATAGATGATGTATTACAGAATTGTACACTTGAAACCTATGCTACTTGACTAATATTGTCATCTCAATAAATTTTAATAATAAAAACATACATCAAAAGAAAATTTCAGTTCCTCAGTCGCACTAGGCTTATTTAGAAGGTCAGTCGTCCAATATAGCTGGTGGCTATTGTATCGAACAGCATAAAACCTATCTATCATCATAGCACACTCCTGGACAGAGCTGTTCTAGAGTCTCAAGCACCCTCAAGCATACCGAACACTCTGACAGTTCTGCTTTCTATTATGAAGATTGTGTTTTTCCTCCAGATGATTTGATGAGAGCCAGGAATTACTTCCACCTTCAGTTGAGACACTGCTCTCTGTATCCATGCTCTAGCCTCAACTTGGGACGGATTCATTTTCCATCTCTTCACCATAGAGCAACTGTAAGTGTCACTCAACTGAAGTTATCCAGCTCAGCAATAAGGCTGATATCTCACAGCAGGTTCCATTTAGAGACTGAATCCCTCCCTCTAAACCCTCTTTTTCAAGCAGAATACCACAAACAGGAAGCTTGTGTCATTCCAGCAGTGCTGAAGGAAATTAGCTTAGGTGTCCATTCAATAACTATGTCATCCTGATATTTTGTCTTATTTTCTAAGCGAGTCTTGCTACATTCTCATTATCTTCCTATGACTGTGCAATCATCACTGCCTGCATTCTATTAACTTCCTCTGATCCTTCGTTGCATTTTGCATAATATGGACATTTCACACCAAGCCAATCTCCTGGGTGACTGGAACGCTTCTGTAGCTTGTGAGGCTGTAACTCCTGAAAGGAACTTCTTTTTGGCCTTTTGGTTTACAGCCCTCACCAAATCATAAGCATAAATTATTCCACAGTGTCACTCTGGGGAGAGTATTTTGCTTCAAGTACAGACTTAATGACTCAGCCTTTTGCGAGGTTTTTTTTCACCTCTCATGTACCTGGAGTGCTCATTAAAAATGAAACAATCTAGACTGATTTCTTAGGCTCTTAAGGTGACTCCTCTGAGTTACAGATAAAAATGCTTTAGTGCTGTAACTTTCAAACTTTTTTGAGCATGACCCTTCAGTGACCGAGCACGCGCGTGTGCGCACACATGAAACAAAAATGTCAGAACAATCCTTGTCCTCACGTCATGTGATGTGCTAAAATATCCTACTTACTTTGTTCTATTAAATTTTTAAATTTTAATTTTTAAATTTAATCACCAAATAATGGATTACAAATGGATGTGGATTGTTATGGTTGCAAGGCAAGAGATACCTAACTTAAAATAGCCTAGGTCGGGCTGGCCGAGTGGCACGAAGGTTAAGAACTGGCTTGGAACGCCATAGGGCCCTGGTTCGGATCCCACATGTGAGGGCCAGTGATGCTGCCCTCTAAAAAAAACAAAACCTAGGTAAAGAGAGTATATTTTGGAAGGCTGTGAAGTGTTCATAAAAATGAATGAAGAAAAGAACAACCAAGCTTCCAGGAAACAGTAACCAGAACACTCTGGGTGCAGAAGAAGCAGAGACTTGACCACTGTCAGAACCTGCCATTTCTTCTTTTTTCTCTTTCTCTCTCCCTCCCTCCCTCCCTTCCTCCCTCCTTTTCCTCTCTTTTCTCTCCTCACTCTATTTTTTTCCATATCTCACTTGTGCTTCTGAGTGTTGTCATCCTTCTCTATAAAGTTAGGTGTATGGCTACCATAGGAATTTTTCTTATGTTGGGGAAAAAATTCTGATTGGACCACCTTGCGACATGTGCCCTCTCCCCATACTGACAACTGACCCCTGTGGCTGGCTTAGTAAGGTCATGCAAGGTTATGGAAGTACTCATTTGACCCATGGACAGTATTTGGGGTCATTTCTACAAAGAAGATCCGATAGCAGAGATATCACCATTAAGATGATCATTGGAAGTCAATGTATGAAAAATGTATCTTGCCCCCAGACTTCCTAGCATATACACATCTTTTTCCTATAATATGCTTGTAAAAAGACTCCTCTTCCTATTATCATTAGCACCAAGAATAATGCAATTTTCCCCACATGCAACCATAAACATTCCCAGGTTTCCCCCTTGCAAGACAACCCAGAGTTGCTCATACATAGACACAGCATCATCTCCACATCCAAGATTTCAACATCTATTCCTCTTGACCAAGTTCAAATGTGGTTCATTATGGTCATATACCCTATGGCTGAATGACAAATTTAACCACCCACAAGATAACCAATATGTAATAGCGGAACAAAACCAGAATAAAATAGCACTTAAAAACTCCCATTCAAGAAAAGGAGGAAGAGGAAAGGTACATATACTTCATCCTGATAGACAGTGATAGCAAAATGAATTGAAGACATTCCTTTGTTTACTAAGTTTTTGACAGGAGAAGGAATTATTTGACCAGCTGATCTCATGACTGTAGGTTCTATTTCCGTTTTCCAAGTCTTCCAAGGCTGTTCCTGGTAAGAGAATTAGGGTTAATTTAGGTCAATTTCTCCCTCCCTTGATCACAAACTATGTCTAGGGAGGTTTGGTCAATTTCTCCCTCCCTTGATCACAAACTATGTCTAGGGAGGTGCGTGATATAAGAAAATAGTAGATTCCATCGAAACTGTGTGTTTTGGGGACAGAGCAGGATTCCTCCAAAGCAAGGAAGACAACACAGGCATAGTCAATGAGGGGACCGTGTGAGCCAAGCAGTGGCACCATTTTATCGCCACTACAGTTTATTGAATGCCTGTTGTGTCTGATTCCTCCTCTTGGGGACTGGATTACGTCAGAATGAGTGGATGCCAGCCATGTGAGCCAGCACTGAAGAGGACGATGGCATTTGGTGGCCTTACCAAGAAATGCAAGGCATTTCTGAGGGCAGCCAGAAAAGACTGGACAGACTCCGGGGCAATTTTAGCACTGCTGTATGGACTTCAAAATGGAGAAGCAATTGCAAGTCCAAGGGGGCGAATGTAGGGTTTAACATGAAAAGTCAAGCAAGAAATAAGGAACCAGGAAAAAGGAGAGAGAAGTCAGGAAAGAACGTGGAATCAAGGAAGAAGGGTTCAGAACTTCAGCCATGAACAGGGTGTAGGGGCGTGGAGTGCTCACTGGCTGGGTGCCAGGTGCAAGGGGACGAATCAGCTAGAGTCAGAGTCATGGGTAGAAAATGTGCCAACATAAAGTTCCGCTTTATAAACTGCATTGGTGCCAAGGTTCTGGCATAAGATAAAGCAGGATCCTCTCTTTTGGGAATTTTGCCATGTACCTTGTGAAAAGGGCAAGAACACAGTGCTTTAGAGTGTAGTGAAAAGAATCAGAGCTTAGAAAAACTGATTTCTTTGTCAATGAATTGATTCAACAGGTATTTATTGAGTGTGTATTACATTCCAGACACTGTTCTAGCGGTAGAGATCGTCGTGAATGAGGCAAGGCCCCTGCCCTCCTGGTTAGATTCCAGGAGAGTGAATGTGAGACAGACAACACATGCAGTTAAGTTAGTTACCTCCCCAGGATATCAACTGAAGAAGGATCCTCTTTAGTCAGCATCTTGGCTTCTCCCCAGTTGCTCACAGCCTAATGGGGTACTCCTAGTGTTACCGTGCAAAAGGTTTGGCTACTCGCCGCACGAAAGCCAAAACTCGAGAGGTGAGGTTGGTGGAAAGAAAAGTAGGTTTTATTCCCAAATGACGGCACTAAGGGAAGACAGTGGACTCCGTGTGACAAAGACTGCCTTCCTCTCTCAATATTGCCGAAAGGTTTTATACACAGACAAGGATGGGCAGAACAAAGGGAGAAAAAGTTGGCCAGGCAACTTCAGGAAAAAGGCCTTCCCAGAGGTGGTCTGCCCCAGGGTCAGGAGTGAATCCCATACAGATGTAAAAAAAAAAAAACCCCTCCCAAATTACCAGGCCAGGTGTGCACACTGGTCTGAAGCAAGCATTGGAACTGGTATGCACAGTAAATGCACAGCAAACAGAGTCACCCAGGTTTGTGGGGGAGGAGAGGGAAGCAAAGAAAGGAAGAAAAAAAAACTTCAAAAAGCCCCAAGCCAAACCCCTGTCAAATCGAATTACATCAGAGGCTTAAATTTCAAAAATAGAAGATATAGGATCACTGTTACACTAGTTAACAGACAGCTCAACTTGGTGTGCCGAAAGGCACCGGAGATGTATGCGAGGAATACAGGGGGAGAGAAAGGAGCAGAGACTGATGGATTGCATTGTCCTCAGCACTGGAGTCTGTATTGAGAGGTAAACAGGTGGGTGTTGTTTGGGGACTAGATTCTAAATTCCCTTAGGGCAGGGATGTTGTCTAATTCATATGTTTCTTAGGGCTTAGAGAATTACTCAGCACTTAGTCAACGCTCAATAAATGTTTATTGAGTGAGTGAATTAACCCATGGAGGTGAACTAATTGAGGCATTTGTTTGCACTGTATTTATAGTAAGACAGCCCACTGGTGAAAAAGGGGAAAATGCAGTCAAACAGGCATTTGATAGCATAGGGCTGTGAGTGGAGGGGGTTAGGACATCATAGCCACACTCTGGGAAGCAAATTACGTTTTTATCTATTTTCAACAAATTTACTTTTTTTTTGATGTGACCAGAAATACCAGTTGTTTTAGCATCATGTCAAGTCAGATTCATAGCATATATATGTGTGTCTGTATGTGTGTGTGTGTGTGTGTGTGTGTGTGTGTGTGTGCATTATGGCATTTGGTGGCCCCTAATATATATATGAGTCTTTATGAAACAGGCCAAGATATGAGAGAACCTGTTTCTCAGCAGTGACAGCTCCAAATGATTTGTTTGAATTCTTTTCAATCATTGCTAACACATCATCTACCTAACCTTCTTCATTTTTTCTTCCCTACTCTTGAAATGGATTGTGATAATATTTTTAGCAATGTTAAAGCAAGAGTATTAGCAAAAAGCTGAAATCTAAAGTGAACATTTATTTGGATCTTCTCTGTATGTCAGTTTTTTGAATGCTATTACTATGTTTATTGTTGAATATGTTAAAGGAAGTGGTCAATTGTTTTTGGTTTTTTTCAAGATTTTATTGGGGAATCAGGGAAGGGGAACAGACAAGTTGCTGTCCTTTTGTTCTTCAGTCTAGTTGTGGAGGATGTCGCTTCACTGGCCCATGTTGGTATTATCTCTGTACTTTTCCTGGCTGAGGTGATCGGTCGCTGGCCACTGGACAGCCACTCACAGCTCACGCCAGCTGCCAGCCACTCACAGTAGCTTATGGCAGCCCACTGCAGCAGGGGCTGCAGCCTATGCCGTCACTGGTGACTCACGGCAGCCCAGCTCCTGGTCCAGCTGTCATTCACCATCTTAGCTGTAGAGGGCGGAGTGTCACTGGCCCTCATGTGGGATACAAACTGAGGCCCTGCTGCTGCTCAGAGCTGGTGTCCCAAGCCAACTCTTAACGAACGCGCCACTCGGCCGGCCCAATCAATCAGTTTTTGATCATAGGCTTCCCTATCATCTGTCGGTCTCTAACCAGGCCTAGCCCCAGACATTTCCTCACTACTAAAACCAAGAATAGGAGCCTAGCCTGACACTGTATTAGAATGATTCACCTGCAAAGAAAATACTGCCATACGCTGTCGTGTGACACACCAAAGTCATGGAGCCTGAGCATCCACGAATAGCAGCATGCATATACCTTGGAAAGTGGGTGGTGCTCATGATTGCCCCCCTCCTTTGCCTAGAATATCTGGAGGTAAGTAAATACGGTTGCTTTTAGTATCACCATTTTGTAAACAAGGAAACTGAGACTCAAAGAAGTAAAAAAATAATCTTCTCTAATAATATACAGTGATCTACTGACACAATCAAAATTTCCTTCCTCTTGCATTTCTTCCTTCCACACCAGTCATTGTATTAGATGCTGATGTTTCTGTTTTGTATTAAAAATATCCATAACAGAAAAATGTGTATTAAGCTTTAGTGTGACTTTTTAAATGACCCTTATTTATTTTAAAGGCATACTTTTAAGCACATGTTTATTGAAAATTAATTTCCAATTATGTGATCTGATGTCTAAGTTACCACTGTGCTTCTAGGTTTTTGGTTTTTTTTTTCCAATCTAGGTAGTAAAGCTAGAGCCCAAAATTATATGTCAAGTGGTAATAAGTGTTAATAAGAAAATTAAGGAGGAGGAATATTCAGGGGCAAGAAGCTATGGTATTCTATTTAGAGCACTCAGAGGAGGCATCAGTGATTAGGTGGCATTTGAATGAAGTAAGGGAAATAATACATGAAAATTTGCAAGTTGTGGTTTACAGAATAATGGCCCCCAGAGATGTCCACCTCCTAATTCCAGGAACTTGTGAATATGGTGCCTAACATGGCAAAAAGGACTTCGCAGATGTGATTAAGTTAAGGGTCTTGAGGTAAGGAGATTATTCTGGGTTATCCAAGTTGGCCCAATGTAATCAAAAGGGTTCTTGTACTCCTAAGTAAAAGTGGGAGACAGACAGAGATTTGAAGATGTGATGATGCTGGCTTTGGAGATGGAGGAAAAGGTCACTAGTGAATAGAGAAATGGTCATAAGAGATAAGGTCAGCGAGATAACACTGGCCTGATCAGGTACGGTCTCCTAGGTAATGGTAAGGCATTTGTAGTTTATTCTGGATGACAAGGGAAACCCTTGGAAGATTTGGGCTGAAATGATGAGGGTGGTTTGACTGGAGGAATTAGTGTTCTCACCGACTGTAGGAAAAACAGGAGTCATCTGTTCAACAGATATAAGAGGATAGCATGAGTAAAAGAGTGGTTGTAGGCAGCACATGTAAGATTCTGAGATAGAATTAGACTGGTTTGCAGGGTGAAGTACTTACTATTAGAGGCCAGGGTGGGTGGAGCCTACAATGCCAAGATAATAAATCGGGGCTATTTATTAATAAATGAGGAGCCATTGACTGTAAGGGAGGGGAGCAGAAAGAAATATGACCATATAGGTTTTAAAGAAGATTTAGTTGGTATATTTTGAATTCAATGTATATGAGTCTGAACTCAGGGACACAGTTTAGGAACCTATTACCATAGTGCATATAAAATTGAGGTCAGTGTTAAGGTCATTTTCTTGATGATTTGAAGGAAAAACACAGTGCTGTTAATTCTAAAAAGTAGATTGAATGCCTATACTGATGGCTTTCTTCCACTTACCTGTGTAGGTCAAGGTACCCAAAAGAGCAACTTGTTTTTTTCTCTCTTAAAATGAAATTTAGAAGCTCTATTTTCTAATTAGAAACCCTCACATTATCACTGAACATACGTTTAATTTAAAACTTATTTTGGATATAGTAGAAAGAAAAGTTGTTAATTGTTAATGTTCATGAAAATATTTGTTCCTGCTTTATACTGCTATGTAAAACGACTTTTCTAGGAGTATCTTACATTTATAATAGGAGAATATCAAAATTGACGAAGGATGTGAAAAATAACAATATTTATTGCACTTGGATTATAAATTAAATATTTTAATTAAAACACATCATATATTGGAAATCTATGGGGGAAAAATCGAACCTTTAACTAAACCTCACACCTTATACAAAATTTAATTCAAAATGAATCACGGTTTTAAATGTAAAATGTAAAACTATAAAACTTTTAGATAACAACATAGGAGATACCCTTCAGTACCTAAAGCTATGGAAAAAGTTCTTAGACTTGAAACCAGGAGTATGATCCATTAAAAGAAAGATTGATAAATTGGACCTCATCAAAATGTAAAACTTTCGCTCTGTGAAATACTGTTAAGATGATGAAAAGACAAGCTCGCAAGAAGGAGGAAATATATGCAACCCATATATCTGACAAGAAGCTAGTGTCTAGAATATATAAAGATTTTTCAAAAGTCAACAGAAGAATATCAAGCAATCCATTTAAAAAAATGGGCAAAAAAAACATGAAAGGATATTTCACCAAAGAGGATATACAGATGGTATATAAGCACATGAAAAGATGTTCAACATCATTAGCCATTTAGGGAAATGCAAATTAAAACCACAAGGAAATATCATTACACACCTAACAGAATGCCTAAAGTATATTTTTTAAAAAGTGACACCACCAAACGTTGTTGAGGACGTGGAGACACTGGATCACTCATACATTGCTGCCATAAAGTAGTAGCCTGGAAAACAGGTTGTCAGTTTCATTAAAAACTAAACATGCCAGTACTGTATAAACCCAGCAATGGCAGTCCTGGGACATTATCCATAAAAAGTGAAAACTTATGTTCATACAAACACCTGTACACAAGTTTTGTTTTTTTAAAAATTTTATTGGGGCACTGCCATGGTCGTTGGTTACATGTTACTTTCATGCTACAATGGCATAGTTGACTCTTTTTTTTAAGGAGGGTGCAGCTCACAGTGGCCCATGCGGGGATTGAACCGGCAACCTTGGTGTTATCAGCACCACACTCTAATCAACTGAGCAAACCGGTCACCCCCACAAATGTTTATAGCAGCTTTATTTTTAACATCCAGGAACTGGAAACAACTCAGGTATCCTTCAACGGGTTAATGGATAAACAAAATGGGGTCCATTCTCAAATATCTTACATCTTAAAAAAATAATAACCAAACCTCCCTTGACCCATTTTGCCTGCCTTCCAGCTGCTGTGCCATCTCTGTGCCACTCTTCACAGAATCACTTGTCTAAAATGCTGTCTGTACTCTCTGCCACCACTTCATCACCTGCTCTTCTCTTCAACCCTTCCAATCCTACCTCCTCCTCCTAGCATTCCCCTGAAATTGTACCAGTCACGGTCACAATGGCAATGATCACTCTTCTGCCCTAACATTGCTAGAACTCTCAGCAGCATTCTACACAGCTGACCATCCCCCCATTTTTTTTTAAATTGTGGCTTCCATGATATCACCCTTTTGTTTTCCTAGCTCCCTGGCTATTCATTCTCATTTCTTTTTTCTGTCACCTCTTCCTCAATTCTACGTCCTAATATTGAAGCACCCCATGGCTCAGTACTACACCCCCTTTTCTTCCACTGTTAACTTACTCAGCCACTGAGTGCATTCCAGCCACACTGGATTTCTTTCTGATTCTTAAATATGTCAATTCCATTCTCACCTTAGAGCATTCAGTGGCTTGTTCCTTCGCCTTATCAAATCCTTCCTTATATGTCTCTCAATCCTCGGATCTTTTGTCATTCCTATTTTAGTTCACATCCCCTCTTCTAGGGTATCCCTAATTACCCAGTCTAAATGAGCTCTCCTCCTCCCGTCATCTTCTACCACACTTCCTCTCGTTTTTTTCACTTGTTTTCTGTTATCTGCCCCAACCCACTCAAATGTAAACTGAATGGAAGCAGTGCCTGGTTCATAGCAGGGACTCAATACGTATTTGAGAAATAAATGAAAGAATATATTACAAATACACCTTTTGAATGGAAGTGGTATAAAATTAATAGATTAGCTGGCCCTTAAACATGTGCTTCATTTACAGCAATGTATAGGAAAAAAAAGTGGAATTACATTTGTATGATGTTCTAAAGTATCATATCCACTATCACGTGTTTAATGAATTCTGTTAGTACCACTTTAATATGTCAAGTTAGAAGCTTTGAAATAGCATTAGAGAATGGGATAACTCCTTGTAATTTTATTAGAAAGCCTCTGTTCCACCAAAGGCCTGGTATTTGAACTTTAATTGGATTTGGAGCGATTGGCTTGTTTATTTGTTGGTCAAAAGGGCAGACTCTTTATGGTTATTTTGTTTCCCACTGCAACCAAGAATATCAATCATTGAGCACAGTGACCAAAGTAAAAGAACTACAAAGCTAATGATCGTGGCTTTCAAAGTAAATGTGAAAAGTATATATAACAAATTAATCAAAATATAGTACCATGAAAGCAGAGCCAAAACCATCAGCAGAGAGCACGGGGGTCAAAGAGGGAAATAAATGTTATGTGTTATGAAATTAGAAAAAGAGAAACAACTACTGTAGCTCCTTATTCATCCACCATCAGTGGAAAAATATTTTTTAAGATAAATTAAACTTAACACTTGATGCATTGGTATTTTTATTTGCTGAGTAAAATTCTTTAAAAAGGCATTGCATCCTTTTTTGCCTGGCAATCTCTTCACTTGTCCACATTCACTATATTCCTTTTTGAACCCTTTGAAGCCTGTCTTACCACTCCTAAGCAGTAGCTTCCTGACACCCTGTCAGGAATACTGGAGGAATTTCACAGCCTAAAGTCAGCTGGAAATTTTTAAGATTTAAAATATTATGTTGATTCATTTTGATTCTGGTGACTTTTCAAATAAAAGCATCAATAATCTCTGATGGTTGACCAGTGAAATAGGCAGCATAGTGCAATGGCAATGATATATTTAGATTTAGTCTTAGTTTTGGCACTCTTCACCTCTTTAGCCTCAATTTTCTAATCTGTTAGGTGAGATGGTTGGCTTTTGTTATATTTCTAAAATAACTTCTGCCTCTAAAATTCTATGATTCTATGAATAGGCTTCAATTAACAATAACATTATATAAAATGCCCTGGAATCTAGTAATGGTTGGAGATGAAACCTATATTATATTGTCAACATTTTCTTTCCTTATTAAAATTGTGCAGACTTGGGGGTAGCCGGGTGGCTCAGTTGGTTAGAGCATGTGCTCTTCTTAACAATAAGGTTGCCAGTTCGATTCCCACATGGAATGGTGGGCTGTGCCCCCTGGCAACTAGATTGAAAACAGTGACTGGACTTGGAGCTGAGCTGCGTCCTCCACAACTAGATTGAAGGACAACCACTTGACTGGGAGCTGATGGGTCCTGGAAAAAACACTGTTACCCAATTAAAAAAAATTATACAGACTCAAGAGCATGCACAAAAACTTATCCAAAGTAGACTTACCTGCAGATTTTTAGGACAGCACTTACAGCTTAGAAAACCAGGAGATTGATGGAGATGACCGTTTGGGCTCAGTAATCCTGAATTTACTCCAAGGAGCTTCAAAATTCTTTGCTACTATGTTATTGTTTTTACTCTGAAATAGTTGAAATGTGAAGTTTAAAAATTGGACAAGAGCAACTAAAGTATACCAGTGATGTAGGGAGATGTAGTGATGAAATATTCTTCATTTCATAGCTTTATTTGTTGTTATTTATGCTTCTTTTGTTACCTAGACGTTCTCAGATACTTTCAAAAAAGAGATAAATCCCCTTGCTGTCCTTGCTTCTGCTTTTTCTAAGAATTAATAAAGTTGGTTATCTGTTCCAGTGCCCACAGTTTCTCTCTAATTCCTTATTACAATGGAATTTCTAGCCAACTCTGTACTTTGTCCTTCCATTTACTTTATCCCTCTTGCTTCTCCGTTGGACAAAGTTAAAGTAAAATCCATCAGCTTGAGTAATTCAAATTGAGCTGCCAAAACAGCTCAGGAGAAACAAAATGAGAAAACCACCCCCATCCTCCCTTTGTCACCTTTTCCTTGTATGATTTCAGCTGTTCCTAGAAGTGAACCCTGTGGTTTCAACAAGAAAAGTGACATTTAAAAATAATTTTTTTTAACTTTTCTAATTGCCAAGGCAAAAAGAAATTTAATATGGAGAATTTGGAAAATACAGCAACATAAGAAAAAGGAAAAAAAAAATTTCCAATCCCCGGGAGACGCCATCATTTTATATAATTCCTTAAATGCTTTTCCCTCTGCATGGGGTCATACTGTAAGTGAAGTTTTGCATTTTTTACATTTAAGATGCTATCATAAGACTGTCAGTTATCATTAAGTATTCTTCAAAAAATATGATTTTATTGGCAGCGTATCATTCCATTGTATGATATACAAAAACTGACAGTTAACCAAACCAAAGAAAGAGCTGATTGAAATGAATTCTTAAAGCTGTCTTTCTCTTCTTTCCACCATTCTTGATTGTAATGAAGCAGTCATTGTAGTTTGAGTTGTGTCATTTCTCCTCTATTGGCGGCAATGACAAGAATCTCATTATCATCTGTCCCTAGTGACAAAGGTGAAAATCACACTGTCCTCTTAAGCCCTTCTCAAATGCTTCTGTCACTTCTTATATCTTCAGGCCCTCTCCTTTGTGTGGCGTGTAATCATTTAGTAATCAGTGGAGAGGAAGTGGCAGGGGTTGGGCAGAGAGCACTTGATATTGACATCTCCACCCCCACCCCTGTACAAGAAGACAGATACCAGAGGTCGTGCTAATAAAGTAAGCCACAGCCACATTGTCATCATACTTAGAGCCCGCAGCACATCAGGGATGCTGTTTGCCTTTCTCCCTGGATCCTCAGAAAATACGGGCTTGGAAAATGGGGTGATCTCAAGCCCTAGTCCCCAGACCGCCAGTTCTCAGGATCGCATATCAACCATCAGAGAAAATCCGACGTCTATGGCCAGGAAAGTTGCAGAGTACTGAGGAGTAATAATAGCTCATTTGATAGCACATTGCATATTGTTATACTTCTAAATGGAATGTGAATTTCCTTCTTCTGGTGCCTAGATGGATGTAGTAACCCCTAAAGCTCACTTTCACCGTATTATGGCCAGGATAGAGCTCATTAAGAAGGGTTTGTCCTTCAGTTGTTTTTGCTGGTAGCTCTTTGATAATTTTGAAACATTTTCTGCGATTATCGTCCTATTCCATTCTCCTACTTCTTAATATAGTTGTGATGTTATGTATTTCCCTGGAAAATTATTCATTATGTGAAGATATTTGTATATATTAGCCTAAATTTCTATATATAGTATTTTAATTATTCTCCAAATCTGTAGTTTCAAATATTGTATATGTTCATTTCCTCTTTTCTTATTTTGTTCTTTATTAGTTTTGTCAGAAGTTTGTGGGCCATCCGAGTGGCGCGTTGGTTAAGAGCTGGCTTGGGACGCCAGAGGGCCGGTTCAGATCCCACATATGAGGGCCAGTGACACTGCCCTCTACAACTAAGATGCTGAACAACAGCTCAACCTGGAGCTGGGCTGCTGTGAGTCACCG
>NW_017731453.1:245854-254878 GCF_001890085.2 Hipposideros armiger | reverse complement strand
ACGTCCTCCACAACTAGACTGAAGAACAAAAGGACAGCAACCTATCTGTTCTCCTTCCCCCGATTCCCAGTGCTGTTCCCATCCTCCAATGCCCCAATTAAAAAAAATCTATTAAAAAAAAAGAAGTTTGCTATTTTATTGATCTTTCCTCTAAGAGCCATAAACAAACTTTAGATGCACTTATAAATTTTATTGCTTTTCTAATATATTAATTCCCACTTTTGTCTGTATGATAATACCCACGTTTGTCTACCTTAGTTACCTGAAAGTTCCCTCTTCCACTTTCCAAAGTGGTTATTTACACCTTCTCCCCTCAGAACTCCAGTATCCTCTTACACCCCACCACTCATTTTAAGCTGATGAAATTTCTTCTTAATTCATGGAAAGGTTTGAAATAATTAGAAAAGAATTTGAACAAACTCCCAAATCCACATCTGACCATCTGCCTGCATTTGGGCCCAGATAATCTCCTCCTTTCTTGTTGGCATGGGTAAACAGGATGTGCTGCTAGCTAAGGCCAAAACTTCCTTTCTTGCATCATTGATTTTTCCTCTCTATGTAGCCTCCCCATCAACATACAAACATAATTTAGAATCTTCTGTCTCAAAAAGCAAACCTCTCTTTTTAAAATTTTTTATTAGTTTCAGGTGTACAAAGCCACATAATAGTTAGATATTGGCACCCCTCACAATGTGATAACCCCAAGCCTACGACCCCTCTGACATCGTGTATAGCTGTTACAATACCATTGATTCTATTCCCTATGCTGTACTTTATATCCCGTGAGCAAAAAATGTATACAAATGGACACTTTGGTCAACGTTGCTCAAGCAGTAGTTCACCATAATCAGAATTGTCTGGACGCTGATAGTAACTAGTTTGAGCACCTCTTGTAATTGCAGAAGTCAAACATGACTTGTATTCATCTTTTGTTATCGGTATGTATTGAGTATTACAATTTTAATAGTTTTTCCTTTCTTAAAATATGTATACATTTTTGGCACCCTCTGTATATACATATATACATATATACATATATATAAATATAGATATATGTGTATTTTTCATTATAGGTCACATTCAGTACTATTCTACTTCAGCCTCAGGTGTATAGCACCATGGTCAGGCATCCATATAGTCCACAAACGTCTCTTAACTTCACATATCACTTTCCAGCTGCTAACCCCTGTCTCTGATCCTCCTTGTAAGATAATTATTCCAAAAAGTTTTTGATTAAAAAGATCCTGGCTTGTTATCCCAGACAAGTTTAAGTTCCCTTGGTCATGGGAGAGAAAACCAGGTTGTTCATACCTGGGATATGTATGATATTTAACAACTTTGTCCCTCTAAATTTTCCTCAAAACACTATGCTATGGAATTCTCTGAGACCCACCAGCTTGTGAGAGGTTGGGGTCTGTTTGAGCTCTCTGATTCCCATTACTCCTTGAATTTGAATCTCTAGTCCCTATACGCAAAACTGCCCTTCCTTGTCGTGATAGCCCCACGATTCCTGGCCTTTCTCTATTCTCAGTTGGCTCACTCTAGAGACCTCAGCTTGTTCTGTAACTAGAATCCACCGAAATATACAGCTGAGAATATACAAGCTGCTGTGACCCAGAGCACCGAGAGCTTAGGTGCTCAGAGTTCATTCTGCAACAGGGCTGCCATCTTGGCAGCAAGGGGAGATGGTGCCGCCCATGGTCACCACATGTGCATTGGCAACTCCTGTCAGGGGAGAACATGAAGGGGTAATTTGTTTCTTCAATCCAACTGTCTTAAAATTTTAATGTACTTTTGGGCCATTTATAGTAATAAACGTGAGGGTGAACAGTGAGATATTAAAATGAGAAAAACTGCATTACATCGAGATTGCTCCAGGTCATTGTAATTATAAGATTATCCAAACTGATACTCAAGTAGATTGCACTAAAACTTAATAACCAATCTTATGAGAATGCAGGGGGTAAGAAATCTCTTAGTGGATAGAAAAGAAAAAATTAACATTCATTGAGTACCCATTATTTCCTAGGGGTGTGTGTGTGTGTGTGTGTGTGTGTGTGTTCCTTGAAATATTGTGAGGTAGATATTATAGATATAGATAGACATAGATATTACAATCTTCATTTTACATGTAAGGATGCTGAAACTAAAAATTGTCTAAGGCAATTACAACAAGTCATTCGCAGTCCTGGGTTTACACATTATTTCCAAGAGTGAGTGGCAGAGAGGGAATTTACAGTCAGGTCGGTTTGCCTTCAAAGCCTGTACTTCTCGCCCATTCATTTGATACTATGTGCTTGTCTTCACCCATCCAGCTGCCTCCAGGAGCAGGTCCGATAGATACTCGGATCTGAATACAGGAGATCCAAACATCTACTTAAGTTTTCATGGTTATTTTCTTTTAATCTGGAGTATGTTGATATCACTCTGGGTGTGATTATTACTTCTCTTAGCTTCCCACTGGGAAATCAGCACTCATAATTCATCATGACTTCCTGATCAGTTAGCATGGGAAACCAGATCCCTCCCCTCCTTTCCTCTCACTTTATTATCACATTCATTTCACTATTTATTACAAAATAATTCAGATATATACAAAGTGTAGAAAAGAATGTAACGAGCAGCCATATACATGCCATCTACCTTAAGAAGCAGAGCATTGTAAACACAGGTGAAGCTCCCTGGGTACCTCATCCTGATAGCATTCCTTCCCCCGCCCCGCCACCCCACCTTGCCCAGAATTAACCCCTACCCTGAATTTGGTGATTATCATCCCGATTCAGGTCTTTATAGTTTTACCACATATACCGTGGGTGCCTAAAACATGTATATACATGACTTGCTTTCATCTTTTATTGTCGCTATATATTGAGTATTACTATTTTAATATAGCTTTTTCCTTTCTTAAATTGTGTATATATATATATTTGGCACCCTCTGTATAGGCTTTAAAAGATTACATACTATTGTTTTGTAAGTTTTAACTTAAATAAATTATATTGGGCTGCAAATACTCTTCTGTACATGTGATTTTTTTACTCAACGTTGTGTTTCTGAAAAATAATACATCACGTTGATATGTAAGCTATATAGTTAATTTATTTTCGTTGCTGTGTATATTCTTATTAAATCACAATTATTTCATTCACCTTTCAATTGATGGACTTTTGACTTGTTTCCATTTTTTTTTTGCTTTTATAAACAATTCTGCCATTAATATTTATGTTCATACCCCATTTTGGACATCAATATTCAGGTTTAAAGTTTATGCATCCCCAATTCTACAAAATAATGACAGATCAATCTCCTCACTCTTTTTATTTCATTTGCATTTCTAAGTGTGGACTATCTACTCCTATTTAATAGTCCTGTAAGATGAGCCTGACTTCAGAATTTGGAGTGCAATTCATCATTGTTTCAGTTGGAATCTTTCATAATCTTCTTCCTCCCTTCCCCCTCTTCCACCTTCTCCTTTCACCTTCCCTCTCTTCTAAACGTGTGTGTGTGTGTGTGTGTGTGTGTGTGTGTGTGTGTGTATTTCTCTTGAGGAAAGTTTGAGCAAATTTGTCGACCAGTAGGAACACAGTATCTATACATTTTCTATGCAGAATTATAATAAATGATGCCTTAATAATAGCAACTATGCAATGATCATCTATTTACCCATTACCTGTCGAGTATTTTTCTTACTTAGGACTCATACTAACCATCCAAAATAGCTATTTTGATCCCATTTTATAGATAAGGAGTTCAGACATATTAATTAACTTGTTCAAAGTCACAAAGCTAATGAAGTGCTGGGCCAGATTTCCAACCTAGTTCTAAGTGATTGGAGCCTTTCCACTATCCCACCTTACCTTATAGTTACAAGGTACTTTCATATCTTTATCAAGTATAATTTACCACTTTCATATTGCCCCATGGAGCTAGATTATTATCGTTCTTATTTTACAAATGAAGAAATAGAGGCTCAGAGAATATTTATGCTCTGCCAAAAAGCTATAGAGCTTTGGACTCCTGCAAAGGTTCTTTTCCTAGTACCCAATACTTCCTCTGGAGTAATGAGATTGTTAGCATGGTTTTGGGCTAGGGCACACTGTGTAGAAAATGTCTAGTTAAAGAACTTGCAACCTATTCTGTAATTGATAGAGAGCCTTGAAATTGAGTACTAGAGGGGCTTGCTCATTAGCCTGCTCTAAGAAAATGACTCAAATGGCACATTTGAGTTGGAAGGACTGGGGGCAGACATTGAAGTCTGGGAGGGTACCAGCAATGTTTTCTTTGCACAAAGACAAGGATTTGTATCTGTTTTATTCACTAGCGTGTAACCAGTGACTGCTAGCACAGTGCTTTGTACACATTAGACAACACATATTTATTGAATGAATTTAGAATTTTGGCACTGGAAGAAAATTTGGAATTTATCTAGCCCAATCCATTTCTTTTATCAGTGAAGCAAATGAGACATAGAGGAGCTAAATTTTCACAGCCAGCTTCTTGTAGAGCGAACACTACTAGAACACGATCTTCAGATAAAGGATTCTGTCCACTCAGCAGAACTATCCAGCACTAATATGTTTAAAATGGAATTCATGTATAGGTTTCAGGTGTTGTAATAATCAAATAGTTACTTTATTACTACAGATGTTCACACTGTGAAGCCATATAATATTTCCCGCTCAATTCGTATAAAACTTCCCCCATAAAACCCTGAAATTTTCAACAGTTTCCATATATACATACAAAAGATAATGTCATCATGAATTGGGAAGACTATCTATATAAACAGCACATAGGAAGCATCTATGTATGGATAATTATTTGAAATGCATCTAAAGATGGGTTAGGGTCGTTGCATTAGAGCACTCAGAATTTAATGAAGGCATTTTCAGAATTGCAAGACAGCTATAAGTATAACTCCTCCATAACTTTTTCCCTCATCCAGGGCTGAAAATGTCTATGTTGCATTTTGTTCCAATTTTACGTCTTTAAAGGAATAGTTGATTTTGCCTACATAATCACGTTAAAAAAATACCTAGTGTAAATATTTGGTTTTCATGCAGTCTACATAAGCATCTAGGAACTGCCCAATGAATCTTTGAGAATTATGAAGTAGGTTTGAACCTTGCGTGGAGGGTTACTCTTTCTTTTGAACTATATGAATGCCAAAGGTCTTAATTTGAGAAACAGCTGAAGTCTTGCTAAGATGACTTACAAAGACCTACGGAATATTACAAAAATCACTTAGGTTGCTCCTCAAATAGTGATTGAAACTTGACTAATATGCTTTGATATAATTGGCCATAAATAGGCTGACAGTTTGTAACTACATAACTACCCACCTTCCAACACACACACACACACACCCTTGAAAGGCCTATCCAGAGCAGTGTATTATACAAGAGAAACAGTCATCTGAAGCCAGCCCTGCTCTGAGAAGGAAAAATTGTAAAGTTTGATCTAGTCATAAAACTATACATAACTCTTCTTAGATTTGAACCCCCACTATGCCTGGAGAAGACAACTCATTTTATCAAATTTCAGTTCAACATCATAATGCTTCAGATACTTCCGGTTTAGAATTTAGTTTCTCTTGGATAAATATGCAGCCAGATTCAAGTCACTGTCAAGTTTACAATCGCAAGTCCTTACCCATACTGCGGGTACTTTCTCCTTCATTTTCCTATGGTTCTGCATTGATTAAAAAATAACACAAAAAACTAAACGTGCCTGTATTAGTTTGCTACCATAACAAAGTACCTCAAACGAGGGGGCTTAAATGACAGCAATGTATTGTCTCACAGTTCTAGAAAATAGAAATCTCAGATCAAGGTGTCAGCAGGGTTGGCTCCTTCTGAGGGCGTGAGGGAGACTGCTCCAAGCCTCTCCCCTTGCTCCTGGTGGTTTGATGGCCGTCTTTGGTGTTCCTGAGTTTGTACAAGCATCCCTCCCATCTCTGCCTCCTTTACATGGTGTTCTCTCTGTGCACATGTCTATGTCCATATATTTGATAGGAGGCAGAATTTCAGTAGAATATGCTGATTGCTATGATAGATATTTGCACCAGGGGGGTAAAATGCTTCCACAGATAAAAACACAGATAAAAAACATAAGAGCAGAAGCAGGTTTGCAAGAAAGTATAATGAGTTTGGTTCTATTAGTTATCATCTGAAATTGGAGGGCAAGGTCTTTGTTAGCTGTATGGAGTTATCAGAGCCATTAGCAAAGAGTTGGTTGAGTTGGAAGAGACTATTTCAGGAAAGCCTGTAGAACAAAAGCTTAGTGGTCTGAGAGAAGAACCCTGGGAGACTCAATGGTTAGGAGACGAGCAGAGAAACAGAAACCTATGAAAGGGACTACATAGAAGTTATCAGATATGGGAACAGAAATAGGAAAGCTTGACTGGAGACAAGAGAAAAAGCAGTTTTAAGTAGGAAGAAATTGTTAAAATTGGAGGATATTTTATAGGAGGTCACTTAATTTTTAGTTGAACTAAGATAATATAACTATTTATCCATCCATTTATCCATCCATCCACCCATCCAGAAAGTATTTATTGAGCATTTACTATTCTGTGTCAAGCATTGTGATCCGCATTGATGTAGATGAAGTGCTTTCCCTCATATGGTCTTCAGTCTAGTTGGAAAGATATGCACTACACAAATAATCAAAAAACAAATATGTAATGCCAAATTGTGATTATTCATATGAATAAAGTATAAAGCACTATGAGAGTACCACCTCCAATGAGACTGAATACTCGTATATCTGTTAATTCTTCTAGTCATGTGTGTTGCTTTTGAATTATAAAAATAACACCCTGCCCCTGAGACATGGGATACTTTCAACAAATACCTGGTTATCTCCACCCTCAGCACTTGAAGATTCTTAATCTGTGTCTGTCTAGCTAGGCTTCTGACATTTCTCCTGCCCTTTTTTTCACTTCTATCAACTTAGGACTTATTCATGAGTTATTTTTGATTCTTGATGCCTAGCTTGTTTCTCAAGTTTTGCTTGATTATTATCATTTCAGTCCCACACAACAGACCATGTAACCCGGAGTACCATGGGATAAAAGCTGATGAACAGTAGATAAGACAGAAACAAATTGTTGGAAAATCACCAAGAGCAAAGGCAGGAGAGAGAAAGTTTGCTTCAAACCCTCTCTCCTGCAAACTTGTATTCAAATATGAAACTATGGCACCTAGAAAATTTCTGAAACTTATCATATTGATTAAAAAATGAATACATAAGGGCTGGCCGAGTGGCTCAGTTGGTTAAGAGCTCACTCATGAGAGCGAGCTCTGAGCAACAGCGGTTCGATACCCGGCCCGAGCTGAGCTGCTGCTGAGCTGTCAACAGGTGGTAGGATGGCTCAGCTAAAAAATAAAATAAAATAAAATAAATGAATACATAGCCTTGACATCACATGGTGTTGTGTTGGGTAAGATCTTCAGAGTAGAATAGGAAGTTACTTGGTTTCTGTGGTAGAGACTGGCCAGCCATTTGCCAAGACATTTATTCTTATTTCTACATTTCCCAGCCTCCCATGGAGGTAAGTGTAGTGATATGACTGAGTTCTAGCCGATGGGCTATGAGAGAAAATCATAGCCATTCCTTCCAGGACTGGTCCATAGGATAACACACTAGACTCTCCAGGTTCTTTTTTTTCTGGTGGAAGCAGCATAGCCTGATGACCCTGAAAGGTGTTTATTGAATATGGTAGATCCATGAGAATGAAAGGGTCCTATGTTCCTGAATCAGCAGGTGAAACAGAACGACTTGCTAATCAGAAAGATCTGTTTGGGAATTGATGTGAATTAACTTCTTTCAGGTTTCAGTCATCATATATTTTGGGATTTGTTTATTACAGGAGCTGGCATCAAATTACTTATTTAAATTACCCCCAAAGAATAGCTAAGATTTCTTGAGCCCCAAGTATAAAACCAAACCTGGGGGCCCGCCTAGTGGCACGTTGGTTAAGAGCTGGCTTGGGACTCCAGAGGGCCCCGGTTCGGATCCCACATATGAGGGCCAGTGACACTGCCCTCCACAGCTAAGATGCTGAACAACAGCTCAACCTGGAGCTGGGCTGCCACGAGTCGCCTGCTACAGTGTTGGCTGCAGCCCCTGCTGCAGTGAGTTGCCATGGGCTACCGTGTGTGGCCCGCAGCCAGCGTGAGCGGCCAGCAGTCGCAGTGAGCGGCCATCCAGAAGCCGGTGACTGATCTGCATCACCGGGAAGAGCGCAATGATGGTGCCAACTTGGGCCAGTGAAGCAACGTCCTCCACAACTAGACTGAAGAACAAAAGGACAGCAACTTGTCTGTTCCCCTTCCCCCAACTCCCCAGCACTGTTCCCATCCCCCAAAGCCCCAATAAAAATCTTAAAAAATAAATAAAATAAATAAATAAATAAATAAAAATAAAGAGCAGACACACAAAATTTAAAAAAAAAAAACAAAAAACACCAAACCTGGAAGCGAAAAGTGACTTATAGAACTTGCCCCAGCCGCTGCAGCTGATAAATAGGATAGGGGTGGGGTTTCAAACCCTGTAGTCTTTTCACTACACACACCCATTGACACATGCTTCTTGTCGTTTAGAAAGAAAGTGCACTGGGTTTAGAACAAAAGAGTGGGAACAAGAGGCTCAGGTGAATGGCTTTAGATCTAGCCAGTCTAAAGGGACCATGAGAAGAGCTGGTTTGAGTCAGCCTTAAATCAGCGTGATTTATGCCTGAGTCTCTCTCACCAATACAGAGGCCCTGTATTATTCAGATTTGCATCCCCTCCCCCGACCCAGGTGCCTTCCTTGCTCAGTATCTTGCATATAGTGGATGTCCACTGCAAGACTTTATAAATGAATTGGTTTGAACACGAAGCACGAAGCTCGGGACTGTGGTCAGTTGGTTTCAGAATCCTGTTCTTCTCTAGATTCATCTCCTTGAAAATTGTCCTGTGTAGAAGCTCATATCTGAAACTAGCTTTTAAGACATTTAAATTACTTTTTTAAAGTAATGAT
>NW_017731453.1:183354-240854 GCF_001890085.2 Hipposideros armiger | reverse complement strand
GACAGAAAGAATATCATGAATTGTGTGATAACCCAGTACACTCTAGATTCTGTGTTGGAAGGAAATTTGAACATCATCTAATCCAGTAATTCCCAACAGTAATTACACATCAGAATTACCTGGGGCAATTGTTGAAAACAACAATTCCTGGACTACCTACTGAATGAGGGACTCTACGGAGTCTGCATGTTTAATATGAATCTCTGTGCCTTGTGATGCAGCCACAGGCTGGCATTCAGGAATTGCATTACATGTTCAGTCTTATATCACATGTGTGAAACCTGTCTACATAATTCATGCTTTTATCCTTTATGGGTTTAATCTTAACCTCTGACCTTTAAGCAGTTCATTCCCTTAAGTCAGTTTGTGTGTGTGTGTGTGTGTGTGTGTGTGTGTGCGCGCCCACGCGCGTGCGCACGCACGCCATAAGTTTGGTACATTACAATGCAGAGCAAGTTTCCAAAAATTAATCACTTATAGAATCTTTTATTTATTTATTTATTTTATGTTTCATTGGGGAACAGCCATGGTCATTGGTTACACATTGCTTTCATGCTACAATGGCATAGCTGACTCTTTTAGGGAGGGCACAGCTCACAGTGGCCCATGCGGGGATCGAACCGGCAACCTTGGTGTTATCAGCACCACACTCTAACCAACTGAGCTAACCGGTCACCCACTTACAGAATTTTTTTGTAACAAGTTGGTATAATAAAGAGTACGTTTGTTCTTGGGGCCTTTATATTCACTATCTTCGTTGGGATGCAGGAAAGGATTATCAGAATATGTTTGTGTGTGTTTGTGTGTGCAGAATGGGAGAGAGTAGCCTCGAGAATGGCCTCATTTCAGGGCTGTGTGAGGAGCTTGGAGTGCTCGGGGGATGCCAGGCTTTGGCACTCAGTGCAAAGGCATGGAACGTCCCCCTGAAAGAAGCCAGTTGTGATCACTGGCCGGGAGAGCAATAAAAACAGCGACTTTGTTCTCAAAAGCTTGCTGAAAGCATAACATTGGGCTATTGAGACAGCTCAGTCTCTCTCACACACTCCCACTCCGCTCTGCCAAGGTGCAGCCCAGCCCGGCTCAGCCCAGCACACAGAGAATTGCTCCCTCTGAAAGGAACCAAGTAGCTCGCAGACAGCAATAACATTCTTGAAAGAATGTGCCCAAGAAAAGTTTTCAGTCTTTAATTTGTTTACAACTTAAGCTGGGGGGTTTATCAGCAAAGATGACTTGGAGGCATTCAAGCTTAAGTGAGGGTATTTTTTATTCTTTTAAATCATGCAAAGCACAAAGGATATCAGCAGCTGCAAGAACATGGTTTTCTTCAGAATTCTTGTTTGTTTTAAAAAGGCCTTGATTGGGCCGGCCGAGTGGCTCAGTTGGTTAAGAGCTCGCTCAAGAGTTTGAGCTCTGAGCAACAGCGGTTCAAGTCCAGCCCGAGCTGAGCAGCCGCTGAGCTGCCAACAGGTAGCAGGATGGCTCAGCTAAAAAAAAAAATAAATAAATAAATAAAAATAAAAATAAAAAGGCCTTGATGGAGGAGAGCACATTTATAAAGCTGTGGCCTATAGCCATGGAAAAAGGCTACCAAAATACGGGTGGTTGGGAGAGCTAGGCACTTCATTGTTGTGGCAAGCAGTATGAATTCAACCCTGGAATCTCAAGAAGCCTGGATAGTCTAATGAATGAATCGATCCATGGATGATCTGATGATGAATGGAAATTAGTAATCTACATGTTGATAGTGCCTGAAAAGCCAGCAAGAAGAAACAACACATCCTCAAGTCCTCTCCTTGGAGAGGAAATATTGATTCATTAATTCAGTCATCAAAACTTCGCTGAGCGCTTACTCTGAGCTAGACCATATGGACCGCTAAGAGTGCCTGTTTCAGAGATTTGCAAACTTGAGCATGCTTCAGAATTACTTGGGTGGCTCCTTAAAACACAGACTGTTGGGTGCACCCGCGGATTCTCTGATTCATTACATCTGGAGTGAGGCCCAAGAATATGCATTTCTAACAAGTTCCCAGGTGATGCTGATGGTTCAGGGACCACACTTGGAGAACCACCCATTTAGTACAGGAGACCAACAAGTAAATGATTACATTGTCTGGTGATAAAAGTGAACTGGCATCTTAAGATACTTAACCATAGAGCTGGGAGGACTATGGTGGAGCTCAGCTCCTTGTTAACTCTCTAGTCCTGACTTCCTGTTAAACTTAGTGGTAACTTCCAGGGGAGGGATGCTAATAAATAGAATAGCCATCTTGGAATCCTGGCTATTCTTCTTCACGTGGGCAGCTGGTTGGAGCCCTGGTTGGAGGTGTGCTTTCCCTCACTGCTGTGGTGGTTTTGTTTCTTTTTCTTTTCCCGAGTAAATCGTTCTTTTAGTGGATTTTCTGGAGAGCTATTTTTGGCCAGTCGACACTGGCAATAAGCTTCAAGGGTATTGTGGGAGCACAGAGGAGGGACACTTCATCCAGCCTTGGGATGAAGGGACCAGGGGACATGGTCAGAAAAGGCTTTCCAGAATGGGTAACATTGAACTGAGCCTTTGGGCTTTGCTGTGAGGGAAAGAAGAACTAGAAAAGTCTTCTGGATGGAAGAAAGAGCATGTGTGAAGACAGAGAAGTGGGGAATGGCATGGTGGTTTTAGGGGGCTGCAAGTAGTTTGTAGCGAGAGTCATGGTGAATCACAAGGACCCACATATGCCTAGAACAGCTGGCATGGGAAGAGAAGAGGCGCTCAATACATGATGGTGGAAATAAATGGAAGAGCACAGCACCCTACTAGGTACCGCGGAAATTCTAGAAAGCTCGTATGTGGTGATAGTCTCAGCCCTAAAAGAGCTGTCAAAATTGTTTGAGAGAGGAGACATGATGCGTGCAAAGTAAAGTAGCAATTTTTGAGAGACCACGGGCCAATGTAGCAGACTCCAACCAGGGAGACTCCCTGGATCACAGTGATTTCCTGTCTCCTCCGGAAATGACACACAGCCTAAGGTCCCCTGTGGCAGGGTCTACATTAAGTGATCCTGACCCAGGCCATACCAGATTTGTCTGGACATGGGTCTCTGAAGCCAGCAGGCCGATCAGACTATTCTAGGATGATCTGACATGAAATTGAGGAGACAGTGTACATCCTTCTCTGGTGGAAAGCCTGTGAGATGTGCAGCACAGAAACTGTTGGTTGCCATGTTTCCCAGAATGTGCAAGCAGCTGAGAGAAAGAAGGCGCCATGCCAAGGAAGCAAAGATGAGAGAGGGACATAGTGCTGGCAGGTTTTCAGCCTCTGATTCCAAATGTCCCTAAGGCCCAGCTACCCTTGATCTTCCTACGTTTTCATGGTATATGACATTCCTCAATAGTCTTCCAGTAAATTTCTCTTTTTGCCTTAGCTAGATCAAGTTGAATTTCTGTCACTTGCAATAAGATCTGCTGTGACTGCTATGGTCAGCAATCTCTCCAGATCCAATGCATGAAATAGACACCAAACAGGCCTACAAGCCATGAGCTGAATCTGCAGTGGCGACTGCGTGTGGGGCCTGTGGGACCTGACTGCACCAGTACACCTGGGCAGGATTTAGGCAAAGGTAAGAGAAAGGAGGCCTTATGGAATGGAGGGAATAGCCTAGGAGAAAGTGTGGAATTAAAAATAAATGTGGTTTTGGGCCGGCTGAGTGGCGTGTTGGTTAAGAGTTGGCTTGGGATGCTACCTCTGAGCAGCAGGGCCCCGGTTCGGATTCCACATGGGTCAGTGGCGCTGCGCCCTCTACAGCTAAGATGGTGAACAACAGCTCGACCTGGAGCTGGGCTGCTGTGAGTCGCTGGCGATGGCTAGGCTGCAGTGGAGCTGTCCGGCAGCGGGTGTGAGCTTTCGTAAGCTATTGTGAGCCGCCGTGAGCGGCCATCCAATGGCCAGTGAGTGACTGCCTCACCCGGGAAGAGCGCAATGATAATACTAACAGGGGCCAGTCAAGCGACATCCTCCACAAGTAGACTGAAGAACAAAAGGACAGCAACTTGTCTGTTCACTTTCCCCGATTCCCCAACGCTGTTCCCCTCCCTTATTCCCCAATAAAAAAAATCTTTAAATAAATAAATAAATAAATAAATAAATAAATAAATAAATAAATAAATAAATAAATAAATGTGGTTTCAAGTGCTGGAGAAGAAGAGGTCAGCCCTGGCTGGACACAAGAGTGCCTTCTCAGTTAAGTCTGGTGAAGCATCAAACACAGAGTGATTCCATTCAGATTCAGAGGTTTGATCGTTCACCTGGAAGTCCTAGAGAACCACTGGGGCAACGACAGGAAGAAGAGGCATTTTTTAAGAGCAGGACTCTCGTGACAGATTTTCTTTTCTTTTACGGTGACAGTTTTGTTTTGTTTTCCTTTGCTCTCTCTGTTTCTTTTTCTTTCTAAGAACAGGCTTTCTTGTGAGGGGATGCAAATCACCAGCCCCTGCGCGGAATATGTGCAGAATACACAGCAGAGTCATGTCTGAGGATTACTGGGGGCTCGGGATGGGTGGCAGGGCTCACTCTGCAACACAGCTTCTCCTGACCCAGAGGTGACAAGATAGCAGTGTGGGGCAGAGCCACACAAAGAGAGTACAGAGGCTGCATAGTCCTGCAGTGGAAAGAGCACTGACTTGGGAGTCAGAAGGTCTGCCCACAGACATGTCATCTTGCTTCATCGAACCCCACTTTCCTCATCTCTAGAATGGCGATGTTAATTCTCTGCCTTGCTTTCCTCAACAGGTGGTCATACAGAGAATCGAGATAAAATGTATGACAGAGCTTTCTGCCCTGCAAAAGATTGTGGGAGGGGTTGTGAAGATTGCTGCATGATTTACCCCTTCATTTCAGGAAATCTATGCCTGAGCTTTCCTGAGTCATATCTAGCTGTGTGCATTTATTGGATGCCTACAGTATTTCCTAAGCAACCATCTCACTTTAAAGAGACTGCTGGGCTGGCTGAGTTGCCCGTTGGTTATAAGTTGGCTTGGGACACCAGATCTGAGCAGCAGGACCCTGGTTCCGATCCCACATGGGCCAGTGACACTGCGTCCTCTACAGCTAAGATGGTGAACAACAGCTCAACCTGGAGCTGGGCTGCCGTGAGTCACCGGCGACAGCGTAGGCTGCAGTGGAGCTGCAGTGGACTGCCGTAAGCTACCATGAGTGGCCAGCAGCCAGTGTGAGCTGCCAAGAGCCGCCGTGAGCAGCCATCCAGTGGCTGCAACCGACCGACCTGCCTCAGCCAGGAAGAGCGCAATGATCACAATACCAACATGGGCCAGTGAAGCCACGTCCTCCACAACTAGACTGAAGAACAACAGGACAGCAACTTGTCTGTTCCCCTTCCCCAATTCCCCAATACAATCTTAAAAAAAAAGACTGCTTTCCCCTACGTATTCTGGGATGGCCCATCTTTTGTAAGTCTCTTTTTTTTTTTCTTTTCAGATCAGACAAGCTGTGATTACAAATTACTTTCAAGACATTTTAAATTGACTGGGAAAGTTGGCACATGCCCTGGTCTGCGGAGACCATGTTTGCTTATCAGGTTGTCTCCTCTTTATTAATGCCATCCTAAGATCCCTTTCTTTAAGCATCTCCCCTTTTATGAGAGGGAGTCCTGTCTCGCAACTGACAATGGGATTCCAGGAACCATTCATCTTTTCTTTCACGCGCACTGCACTTAGCATTCTCTCATATGGCAGTTGGGAGAAAGACCTGATTGCAAATCTGCCCGGTCCAGGCCTGATGCCTGGAGCAGGTCACACCTGTCTTGCACTGCCAGTTCCGCCCTGATTTATTCAGAGAGGAAGCTGAATGCTCTGAACATCTTCAGTCCTAGAAAGTCCTTGTCAGTGCTATGATCTATACACGCCTTCAGGGAAGCATCCAAGAGACCCATCCAAATAAGATGTCCTTTTTTCCACGGATGAAGAAAGTGGGGGCTCAAGCTACAGGATGGCTACCATGCCTTTACCTGTAATGTGATGTGAGGAGCTCTGTTGCTACCATACTTTACTTCTTGTGCGTGTCTCTAAAACCTTGTTATTGACAAGGTTTCCGAGTTCCTGGTGCTTCTAAAGCTTTCCAGCACACTATAGAAGAGAGATTTCAATTGTAAAGTAAAAAGGCACCCTGTCACTTTTATCTTCGCTGATTCAAGTCAGCACATGTCTAGAAACTTTTCTGTTAGCGGGCCTGCATTTTAATGGGATGATTCCGAAAAGTGCCCATTTTCCTAATTATTTCAGAATTACGTGGACAGTAATTACTATCTTCCATTAGCAGCGCTAGTGGTGGTTAGGACAAATTTCAAATGCATCCAGCAAGTGCTTTACACTAATATGTCTGCTTCATTAACTTCAATCAAAAGACAGCAGTGGCTCCTCATAGCAATAAGTTTGCTTTGATACATTCTCATCAAATATTGATCTGAATAGTGTATAGCAGTGCTTAGCTGGGCAGTATGAAATTTACTTACTGAATACATTATTGCTAGCCCCAATCTGCTAGTCGCTATTTCAGAAATTCTATTTTTTTCAAGGTAAAACTTTATTAACACTTAGGAAATCACTATAATTTTTGGCCCTTAATACATGTACATAATAATATTTTCAGTCCAAAATCTTCAACAGAAAAGGAGAGGATCCAAAATTGTATCAGAGGACAGAGTTTCTTTTCTACTTGACCTGAACAACAGCTTTGTTTTTTCAGAGAACCAAATATATATAATAGTGACTGGCAGTGTATCATTCCCCCATCCCCCACCCCCAAGCAAGTCTATCCAAATGTGACTTGTGTGGCTTGAAGTTACACAGAGATTTGGTTATAAAGAAGCCCATTGGTCATTTATTGGAAAAATCTTTAATACAGAAACAGACTTCTGGTATTTGAAATTTCCCCGATTCCAAAAAGAGTGGACATTTCTCTTTGAAATGTATGCATCATGGAACTGAGTTCCCTGTTTCCCATGGACTCGTCAGTGGCAGCTGAGGCCTGTGAGGGTGCTTCAGCAGTGAACGGAATACAGAGCAGGAAACAGAGCCTGGCTGAAGAGTTCCGAAGGAGGAGATAGGAGGAGATTAGCAAATAGCTTCTGACAGTCCTGTGGAACCGACAAGAGACAAAGCGCTGGGCATGAAATGGGAATTAGAAGGCCATTTAGCAATCCAAAATGGCAACCCAGTCAACAACTGAAAGTTGGCAGGGAAAGAAAAATCCGGAAGATGCTTTGCACCTGATTGCACAGGAGATTTGAAAGTGAGGTCACAAGAGAGGACAAAGAAAGGCTGTCTCTGAGAGGGGGTGGGGAGGAAAAAAACAAACGAGATAATTCATTTTCCCAGGAATGAGGCACAAACTCTCCATTAAATGCTGTGCGTAGTGATGGAATGGATAGTCAATTGACTCAGTCTTTAGGTGTATTGGGTCACGAACCATGAGATTGCCTGGAATTCTTCCACACATATTTACTGGTCACGTACTATGCACTAGGTATTTGTTGCTAGATGCTGATGATGAGAGCATGTTTTCAAGATTGGTTCTGTGGGGGGCGGCCGGTAAGCTCAGTTGGTTAGAGCGCATACTCTGAACAAGGTTGCCAGTTCGATCCCCACATGGGCCAGTGAGCTGCGCCCTCCACAACTAGACTGAAGGACAACGACTTCACTTGGAACTGATGGGTCCTGGAAGAAACACACTGTTCCCCAATAAAAATAAAAAAAAAACAGATTGTCTGTGATCCCTGAAAATGGGTGTGTTCGGCCCAGTTGCCTGTACAAGTCATCAAGATGTCTGAGCCACCCCCCTTCCTCAGGTTGGGGGGTCCTTTCCCTGACTGCTGGGTGAGATATACCTGGACATGGTCTACAACCATGGCAGTCACCCCTTGAGAAACAGAATGGGGAAGCTTAAGGTGAATAGGGCCAGACGCTGCTGTCGGACTCCAAGGCTACAACCGGCCCAGGTTCCACATGCAACGTGAAAGGCTGTTTGGGAGGAAAGAGAATTTTCAGCCACACACAGTGAAGGCCTGTCCCGGGAACTGCTTCTCCAAAGGCAAAAGATTCAAAACCTCATGTTTTATACGTATGTCAACGCTTTACACACAACAGCTCATTTGCATGTATTAGCACCCTCAGGGTCCAGAGTAGGTAATGTGTTTTTGCAGACATGTTTTGCAGACATTTAAATTCCAGCTCCAAAGGTTAAGTGACTTCCCCAAGGTTGTACAGCTGGTAACAATCGGAGTTAAGACTCAAAAGCTGATTTCCTGATTCCCAACCAGGCATTCTTTCAGTTATTCCATATTTCACACTTGCCCGATATTTATACTCTATAGAATGCCCAATATGCTTTAGAATTCAAGTGTGTATAACATATACATAATATTGTATGCTTACACTAGTTACATACGTCAATATGCCTAATATGTCTATGTGGTTTTTTGGTAATAGAATGACGGCCATTGTTTATTGAATGGTTATATGTGGCAGTTGATATATTAGATAATTTAGAGCCTTACCTTATTTAATCCTCAACAACACTATGAGATATATACTGGGGGTGCCAAAAAATGTATACACATGGCTTGTATTCATCTTTTGTTATCAGTATACATTTAGTATTACAATTTTAATACAGTTTTTCCCTTTCTTAAAATGTGCATACATTTTTTTGACACCCTCTGTTTATTCTGATTCTTATCTTACAGATGAGGAAACTGAGATTCACAAGATTAAATATTTGGTTTAAGGATACATAGCAAATGTGAAAGTCTGTGTCCTTTCTATTATATAATATATAATATTGCTTCTTATCTCTCTCTCTCTCTCTCTCTCTCTCTCTCTCTCTCTCCCCTCTCTCTCTCTCTACTCTGATTCTTATCTTACAGATGAGGAAACTGAGATTCACAAGATTAAATATTTGGTTTAAGGATACATAGCAAATGTGAAAGTCTGTGTCCTTTCTATTATATAATATATAATATTGCTTCTTATCTCTCTCTCTCTCTCTCTCTCCCTCTCTCCCCCCCATCCCTCTGTCATTCTCTCTGTATGAGTATATGTGTCTCGCTCTCAATGCCACATAGACTGTGTGCTGTGCAATTTTACTCTGTAACCCAATGAAATAGCAAATGCGCATGCGACATGATATAGTTGACAAGCAAACACAGGATAAAGAGCAGTAACAGTGTCCCCTTTGGCCATTTTGCTTATTCAGCTGAAATCATCCTTCCTTGCTGACTCTTGGCAGTTCTGGAAAAGGTCTTGTCATTGAAAGAAATTTGAAAAGAAAACTTTGGGTGGAGACAGACGTTTTGCCTACCTGCTAAGAGGTAGTTTTCTTCAGAAGTGTGGAGAACAATGTATTCAAAGGTGGGAAGACTAGCTAAGATTGACAAAGAAAGCTATTAATATATATTTTGTCTAGAGAGGAGGGAATTTTTTAAAAGCATGAAAAATGACTATAGTAACAGAATACTAGTAATTCAGTATAGAATTGTGCTGGATGTTGTGGAAAATTAAATGGGAAACATTGCTTGTTACCTGGCTGTTACTTTAGAATGATACTGAGAGTCTCCTGAAGGTTTAAAATGATAAATCAAAAAGGATCATTATACTGCATTAGGGTGAATAATAACTGACCTGATTTGGATCAAGGTGAATTCAGCTTCTTTTCATCAAAGCGTAATTATTCTTTATCCAAGCCCTTTCTAGATCTAGATTCCCTTTGATAGAAAGGGAAAGAATACATTCTGTCTAAAAGAATACATATATTTATTGAGTACCACAGATCCTTAATTGTAAACTGAATTTTTGCTTTCTTGGGGTCACTGGAGGATTGTACTCCATAATTGAACAATGCTTTAATGAGTGTAATTTGGTGGCCTCACTTACTAATGTGACTATTTTCTATTGTTTATTTCATTTCAAAATTGGACACAGTCAGATATGGAAACATAATTACACTGTGTAGAAATAAGCCCCAAGATTTCCAGACCTGACAGAAGAAAGCTTGTGGGCATGTAATTAAGAGAGAGGGGAAAAGTTGACCTACTTTTACCGAGTTTCAGGGATCACTCTGTATATTTGACTGTGGATCAATTCATCTCCTTGTCTATTCTTCTCCTAATAATCCTGACCTCATTTTCTATTGTTTGCACTAATGAATTAACATGTAGTCTAATTCTGTTGATTTAGAAATCAAAATAAATGAGAGATTTGAAAGTGTCAATGAAGCAATCTGTGGAATTCCTATCACAAAGATTGCTTTGTTAGCCTCATTCTTCATTCAGCATGTGAAATTAATTTGGGGGCAGGGGTAATGGAGGGAACGGGTGCCAGTTACAGGGTTACTGCAATGGATGATTCAACTTAGAAACTGTCAAATGTCACACATGACAACTGGGTGTCTTCTTTATTTAAAAAATAAAACCGATCAACATTGAAATTAATCATCTAGAAACAGTCAAAATTCTTGATAGCTCTCCCCTTCAAAAAAATAAAGATGATATTCCTTACCTCTACATTCAAGGCCCTATTCTAACTCCTGGGAAGGAGCAGTTTGGTGGAAATGATTAGTCTGTGAGGCTGATGGGAACATCCAAATGGAGATGTCCCATAGGCTCTTTTGAGTATGAGTCCCCAGAGAGATGTTTGGACTAGAGATCTACAATATCTGAGAGTCGTTAGCATACAAAGGAACATTTGTTCATAGAACTCTCTGTGATGATGGAAATCTATAGTAGTACTGGCCATGGCTACATGTGGCTATTTAGCACTGAAAATATGGGTAGTGTGACTGAATTTGCAATTTTTTATTTCATTTTAATTAATTTAGATTTAAATAGTCACACCTGACTAGTGGTTACCAGAGTGTGGACAGCACAAATACAGAGGAAAATTGAAGACCAGTGGAGGACAAGATTGCCTAGAGAGATTGTGTAGAGTGTGAAGGGAAGAAAGCCTAAAATAGAACTGAGGGGAATAAATGAGCATTTCTGGGATGCCAGGAGAAATGAACCCACAAATGAATGTGATTAACAATAGTCAGAGCTAAAGTGGGAAGCCAGCAGGTCAATGGACAATGGCAAATAGAGCTGTAAGACAGGGCTGCCAAGAGTGTCAAATGCTGCTGAGATGTCAGGTAGAATGAAGATTTTATAAAGGCCGTGATTTACTCTTGCAATAGTTGCACAAAGGGTACTAAAAGATACCCAGAGCCATGTGTTCCTCAGACACATAAAATGCTTTGGAAATTACTACTTTTTAAAAAGATATCTCTCATATTTTGTTTCTGAAAACTAAGATTCTCTTCTATCTGAGCTGGCCTGCATATGGAATATTTTCAAATAGATGTTTGAAAACAAGCAAATTAATTCAGTCGATGCCCTGCTTGATGACAGGATGCTAATGAGTAGTTTTCAAAGTAACCACTTGTTTGATGACATTTAACCATTTGGGTTCTTTTCAAAGTACTTTATGTGCTGTGCAGAGCTGGCTATAAACTTGTCTTGAGGATGGATGTGGAAACTGTATTAAGCCAAAAGCCCAAGCAATAACATGGATATTTTCTTGACCCATCTATTGAAGTCCCCAAGGCCTAGGCTTTGCATCTCTGAAAGGAAAGCCCTTTGAAATCAATGCCCATGCCTCTCAAGCACAGCCTGAACCCTCTTTGGTTGTCCATCTGCCATTTTTTCCTCGGGGATACTAAAATCCCCACGGTTCACTAACTTTTAAAGAGCAATATTTCTTCCCCACTTCATTTTGTGATGACTCACACAATGAAACCACACAACTGAAATATCTTGTCTTGAGCTCCAGAGCACTCAGTTGAGTAGAAAATAAGCCATATAGATTGCCCCTCAAAAGCATTCATTGTGCAACAGGCATTCAAGGGGAAATACGAATGCAGGCATTTTAATTTATGACCCAATCACTCCTAAGCAATATGTTCAGGGAGCTCTGTTTAGTAAGCACAGTTCAAAGATCTGTTTTCTCATTTCCCAAGTGTATGCACCCCAATAGCTTCTCCCTGCCACTCATGGTCTTCCCTGGTGATTTACTCCAGATGCTGTCTTACCCTGATGAATTCAGTTTACTTTGTTATAAACACTAGTTTTACAAAAGCACTGGGATTTGATAATTGGAAGCTCTTCTTTTAGCAGAAGTATTACCATGCTCTCCGTAGCATACGAACTGGAGCGACATGTGTGAATCTTTCTGGAAAGCAGAGTCTTACATCGACTTATTCCCTGGAGCCTTAACACAAACATGCTAATGGATGTGCAGATTTAAAGATAAAAATATGTGTTTTGAAATGTGCTGGAAGAACAGGAGAGGAGATCAACAAGAATCTACTACTACTTTAGAATATGCAGTTATAGAGTCTAAAACAACAATACAAAAGATCAATGATTCCACGAGCTGATTCTTTGAAAAGATAAACAAAATTGATAAACCTTTAACCAGACTCATCAAAAAAAAAAAGAGAGGATCCCAATAAACAAAATCAGAAATGAAAGAGAAGAGACAATGGACACCACCGGAATACATAGGCTTATGAAAAAATACTACAAACAATTATATGCCAACAAATTGAACAATCTGGAAGAAATGGATAAATTCCTAGAAACAAACAATCTCCCAAGACTGAACCAAGAAGAAATGAAAATCTGAAAAGACCAATTACTACTAAAAAAATCAAATCAGTAATCAAAAATCTCCCAGTCAACAGAAGTCCTGGACCAGATGGCTTCACAGGTTTATTTTACCAAACATTCAAAGAAGAATTAATACCTATCTTTCTCAAACTAATCCTAAAAGTTCAAGAGGAGGAAAGGCCCTCAAGCTCATTTTATGATGCCAGCATTACCCTCATTCCCAAACCAGACAAAATCATTACAAAAAAAGAAAATTATAGGATGATATCTCTGATGAACATAGATGCAAAAATCCTGAACAAATATTAGCAAGCCGAATTCAGCAATACATTAAAAAAGATTATACACTATGAACAAGTGAGGCCTTTTTCTGTGATGCAAGCTTAGTTCAATATCTGCAAACCAATTAACGTGATAAACCACATAAACAAAATGAAAGTTAAAAATCATATCATTATATCAATAGATGCAGAAAAAAAATGTTTCACAAAATCCAGCAACCATTTATGATAAAAACTCTCAGCAAAGTTGGAATAGAGGAAACATACCTCAATATAATAAAGATCATATATGACAAACCCAGAGCTAATCTCATACTCAGTGGTGAAAAGCTAAAAGTGTTTTCCTTCAAATCAGAAACAAGACAAGAATGTCCACTTTTACTGTTTTTATTCCACACAGTATCGTAAGTCCTAGCCACAGCAATCAGAAAAGCAAAAGAAATAAAAGACATCCAAATCGGAAAGGAAGAAGTAAAACTGTCATTATCTGCAGATGACATGATACTATATAGTGAGAACCCCAAAGATTACACCAAAAACTATTAGAACTGATAAATGAATTCAGTAAAGTAGTAGGATACAAAATTAATATTCAGAAATCAGTTGCATTTTTATACACCAATAACAAACTATCAAAAAGAGACATTAAGAAAACAATCCCATTTACAATTGCATAAAAAAATACCTCGGAATAAATTTAACCTAGGAATACATTTTACCAAGGAAGTAAAATACCTGTACTCAGGAAATTCTAAAACATCGAAGAAAGAAATTGAAGATCTTGAGAATCTGCTAAGCAAAATAAGCCAGGCAGAAAAAGTCGAGAACCATATGATTTCACTCATATGTGGGATGTAAAACTGAAAGCAACAAACAAACAAGACAAACAAAGAAGCCAAAACCTATAGACACAAGCAATTTTATGCTGGTTACCAGAGGGTAAGGGGGCAGGGAGTGGTAGATGAGGGTAAACGGGATCAAATATATGGTTAAGAAAGAGATTGAATTTGGGTGGTGAGCACACAATGCAACATATGAATGATGTGTTATAGAACTGTACACTCGAAACCTATATAATTTTATTAACCAATGTCACCACAGTAAATTAAATTAAAAAAATTGAAGAAGATACAAATCAATGGAAGCATATACTGAGATCACAGATAGAAAGGATTAACATCATTAAAATGTCCATGCTATCCTAAGCAATCTATAGATTTAATGCCTTTCAAATCCCTATCAAAATACCAATAGCATTATTCACAGAATTAGAACAAATAACTTTAATATTTATATGGAACCACAACAGACCCCCTATAGCCAAAGCCATCTTGAGAAAGAAGAACAAAGTTGGAGATATCATGCTACATGTTCTCAAACTACAAGGCTACAGTAATCAAAACAGTATGGTACTGGCATAAAACCAGACACATTGATCAACGGAACAGAATAGAGAGCCCAGAAATAAACCCATCCATATAACGGTCATTTAATCTATGGCAGAGGAGGCAAGAACATACAATGGGGTAAAGACGGTTTATTCCATAAATGATGTTGGGAAAACTGGATACATGCAAAAAAATGAAACTGGATCCCCTTCTTACACCATATAAAATAATAAACTCAAAATGGATTGAAGACTTACATGTAAGCCCTGAAACCATAAAATTCCTAGAACAGGCACTAAACTCTCTGGCATTGCTCTTAGTAATATTCTTTTCTGATATATCTCCTCAGGAAAGGAAAACAAATGGGACTACATCAAACTAAAAAGGTTTTGCACAGCAAAGGTAACCATCAATAAAAGGAAAAGACAACCTGTTGAACGGGAGAAAATACTCTACAATGATACATCTGATAAGGAGATAATATCCAAAATTTATAAAGAACTCATACAAAAAAAGAAAAAAAGAACTCATACAACTCAACACCAAATAAACAACTCAATTAAAAAATGGGCAGAGGACCTAAATAGACATTTCTCCAAAGAAGACACACATACAGATGGCCAACAGACATGAAAAGATGCTCAACATCACTAATCACCAGAGAAATGCAAATAAAAACCGCAATGAGATATCACATCACTCCTGTCAGAATGGCTATCAGCAATAAATCAACAAACAACAAGTGTCGGTAAGGATGTGGAGAAAAGGGAACCCTCGTGCACTGTGGGTGGGATTGCAAACTGGTGCGGCCACTATGAAAATCAATATGGAGGTTCCTCAAAAAATTAAAAGTAGAACTACTTTATGACCCAGCAATTCCACTTCTGGGTATTTATCCGAAGAAATCCAGAACACTACTTTGAAAAGCTATATTCACCCCTATGTTCATTGCAGTGTTATTTACAATAGCCAAGATATGTAAACAACAGACAATTGGATAAAGAAGAGGTGGTCCATGTATACAATGGAGTATTACTCTGCCATAAAAAAAGAATGAAATGTTACCATTTGTGACAACATGGACCTGGAAGGTATTATGCTAAGTGAAATCAGTTAGGCAGAGAAAGATAAATACCATATGATCTCACTTATAGGTGGAATCTAAAGAACATAATAAATGAACAAACAAAACAGATACATACAGAGAACAAACTGATGGTTGCTGGATAGGAGAGGGGTTGGGGGATGGGGGAGAAAGGTGAAGGGATTAAGAAGTACAGATTGGTAGATACAAAATAGTCACAGGGACGTGAAATACAGCATAGGGAATATAGTCAATAATATGGTAATAACTACATATAGTGCCAGGTGGGTACTAGACTTACGGGGGATCACTTCGTAAGTTATATAAATGTCTAACCACTATGCTGTACACCTGAAACTAATATAAAATAATACTGAATGTGAACTGTAATTGAAAAAATAAACACAAAAATAAACACAACTAAAGTTTCCCCATTTTATATAGAATGTCGCATCTCCTGGAAATGTTAATGGTTAGTAAAATATGCAACAAGTATTTTAGGTTTTTCTATAAAATTGAGGTTGGTTCCAAACTCAGATAAAGAGTTTTTCCACCTACTATAATGTCAGGTGGGACATTCCAAAATTGTGCAGAAAATGGTATTAGTCTTTTTGCAAAGCCTTTTCCAGTGTTGTAGAACATCTAGGCTGCCTGGCCATGATTTACTGCCAGGAGTGCTCCTTAATCTTTGTGACAATCAAAAGCACTCCAGTCCACTTCCAAAGTGCCTCCCTGGGGCAGTGGGGGTGGGGGTGGAGGTGGAGGGTGGGGTGAGCAGTCATGTACTCTAGCTTAGAATCACTGACTTGCATTTAGAAAACAAGGCTTGAGTATGCGGGGCAACATTACCTGTTTTTAAAATTTTACTGGGAAACAACCATGGTCACTGGTTACACATTGCTTTCATGCTACAATGGCATAGTTGACTCCTTTAAGGAGGGCGTAGCTCACAGTGGCCCATGCGAGGATCGAACCAGCAAGCTTGGTGTTGTCAGCACGACGTTCCGACCAATTGAGCTAACCAGCCACCCCTACCTTTTGATTTTTCAAATCCTACAGCAAGAACAAGATAAACATTAGTACCTCTACGGACCATAGATTATCTCATTACACAGGTTACAGAAATAATGACAGAAAAATGGAAACACCTAGACTGTATGTCATGTTTAGCATATCCAGAAAGAATTAAGCTGGCTTTCTTACTCTAACTTATCTACCTGCCCATTCCCACAGTCACACACGGCCTCTGCTATTACCTGAAATTATGCTGCTATTGAAAGTATTGATTCAAAGATGTCATCCTTGAAACTCTCTGTAACCCTTCAAGCTGGGTTAAAACATCCCCATTGTGAGTCTTAAATTAGCCCCCACTTGTTAAGACATTCAGTCCATCAACTTCGCTACTTTCTACCTGTTGATTAGCTCTTGGCTTTCTTCACTGCCCTCTTTATCCAGCTTGGATTCCTCGTTCCATTACATCAACAATACTACTGTCATTATCCTAATCTCCCTCACCCATCCATCTTTCATTGCACTTATCTGGTGAATCCCAACAATAGCTCAATACAAATATTCACTTTTTCTCTCCCTGCAATGAGGAACCCCAGGAATGCTGGAGAAAATCCTCAAATGGTGCAGTTCCTATTATTATAAATTCACAGTCACAAACCTTAAATAAATCAATCTTCAACACTGCTGAGCATTCCTATTATGTTCCTCTTCATAACGGACTCTTCCAGTCTCTCCAAGGTCTATTTCAAGCATGACCACTCTCTTCCAAAGCTCTAACTCCAACTCCTCTGTTCTCTCTATAAGAGGATCTTGTCTCTTCCTTCACAGAGGAAATAGATGCCATCAGATAAAAGTCACTCTTTTTTTTTAATTTAACTTTTTTAAAGTTAAACTTTATTGGGGTCACAATGGTTAGTAAAGTTACATAGATTTCAGGTGTACAATTCTGTAATCCAACATCTGTATGTCACATTGTGTGCTCACCACCCAGAGTCAGTTCTCCTTCCATCACCATATATTTTACATTGTTTACCCACATTTACCCATCAACTATTACAAACCTACCTATATCTGCACCAGTCTTTTACTTCATTTTTCTTATTACAGTAGAGATCCTTCTTCTTTAATTAAAAAAAATCCATACCAAAAATTCCCTCCAAATGTGCTTCCTCTGTGTCTTGTCTGCCCTTTTTCATATCTGCTCACTCAAGCCCATCCAATCTGTCTTCCATTCCTACTACTCCACTATAGATCATTTCTGTCCAGATCGCCAATGTCCAGCCAGTAAGCTGTGGCTACACCAATTACTTTGGCTGAGGGAGTTGACCTCTAAGCTTTAGCTTTCTCATTGATAAAACTAAAATAAGAATATCAATTAGAGTTATTAAGGAGACTGAATGATATAATACAAATGGAATTCTTAGAAAAATGCCTGGAACAGAGTATAAAAACTCCATAAATGTTATCTATTGTTAGTAATATTAGTAGCAGCAGCAGCAGCAGTGGTAATTACAATAAAATTATTAAAGTAGTAAAATTATAATAAATCTTATAATCGATCCTCAGTCCTCTTCCTCTGTGACTTTTCAAGCCCTTTTCATTCTGTTAACCATGCAAAATACTAGCTTCTTGCTTTATTAATTTATAGGAATGGCTTCATAATATTGTTATATTTTCTTATTAGCCCAAATGAGATACATTTGCTTTGCCAGATATGTTCTTTCTATTGTATCTGTGTTCTCTGGGCACTGTGGCAACAAACTGTACTTCCTGTTTGGGTCTTCATGGAACCTGTTCTGAGCAATGCCATGGTCTGTTTTTTTGTTTGTTTGTTTTTTGTTGTTGTTGGACTCCATTGTCCTCTGCATTCTCAACCCACCTTGCGAAGTTCTGACGTTAGGGGTTAGTCACTTGGTTCAAGAGACATGTGAGCTGTATATGATACGTTGCAAACTCCTTAAGGGTAGAAACCATGATTCATTCATCTGTATGCCCCATGGCACAGGACAGAGTGTTTGACATATACCAAGCCCCGAAAAATGTGCTCTGAATCAAACTTAAATTGGAGAGAGGAGACTGAATACTCAACTTGACATTCACTGACTTCCTTTTCATGCTTAAGATTTAAACTGATCTTTAGAAGGCCTTCTCTTGCTGATTAAGCATCCTATTTGCTAAAATGCCATCTTTCTTTTTCTTGGTAGCGAACATTGAAAGTATTTCCCACCAGTCCTCTTGATAGAGCATCTATCCCCTGAAATAATTAGTATACTCATCAATCTGCTTTAGATGTTGCCATCCGTGGCTGGTGATTTCCATTTTAGGGCATCAGCAAAAGGTTTTAGATGCCATGACAGATTAAATGGATGTTGAGTTAGAAATTCCAAGACACATCCAGTTCAGGCAATGGGATAAAGAAACATCTTTTTCCTTTGAGTCAGAATGAGGCACCATTGAAACCAGCATACCTCATCCTCTCTCAGATCTTCAGATACGACCCTTAATTTGTGTCTACAGAGGACTTATGCACTGGAAGTGGGCAGTCATATATCAGAAACTTAAAATAATACCAACAGGTTTTGTTTTTTTGTCTCAGGCTCAGTGCAGCCATTGGACTAGGTGTGTGTGTGTGTGTGTGTGTGTGTGTGTGTGTGTGTGTGTGTACATACAAACGTAGGTATGTGTGGAATAAACATTGTTTCAAAGAAAATATTACATGAAACTCCAATAATAGAAACAAGATGAAAATGTAGCTGGCCTTACTGAAATCCAGCAAGGGACTGGGAGTCCCATCAGCTCAGCCTTGTCCTGGGTCCACCCTACAATGGCAACTGAAGCAGCTTCACCAAAGTCAAGGACTCAGCAGACACAGTTTTAGAGCTATTAACCTTGGGCGGTGGACTGTGAGAAGTCTGAGGTAGATGTTTTTTCACTGACCACCTACAATGAGAGCACCAAAGAATTCTGAATACAATGATGCAAGATGCTCCGTCTATTGATGGCATCCTATCTTATCATGTATAGCACCCAAACTGCAAAGAAAGGGAAAGCTTGATGTTCAGGATGAAGGTGGAGGAAAAGAATTCACCTGCCAAGGAGGCAGAGAAGGGGGAAATAAGAGATGGAGAAGGAAAACAGAGAAATGGTTGTGTCATGAAAGCTTTTATTTTTTTTCCAAAAAAGAGGGAGTAGTCAACAGGTTGAATATTGATAAGGGGCCAAGTAAAATGAGAATTTAAAATTGTTTTTTAGGGGCGGACGGTTAGCTCAGGTGGTTAGATCGCAAGCTCATAACACCAAGGTTGTCGGTTCGATCCCCACATGGGCTGTGGAGCTGCGCCCTCCACAACTAGATTGAAACAACTACTTGGAGCTGATGGGTCCTGGAAAAACACACTGCTCCCCAATAAAATTTCTAAAAAAAACACAAAAAGAAAAAAGTGTTTTTAGATTTACTGACGTAGAGTCCACTGACTACTTTAGTGCAAGCTAGCTTGTGGCACAATGGGATGGCGGCTGGACTGTGTTGGGCTGAGGAGTGACTAGAAGGGGAGAAAGTGGAGGTAATGATTACATCTAAAAGCCTGACTGTACATAGGAGAAGAGAGGTCGGTAAATGATTGCTTCTTTTGCTTTCAATGACAGATTTAAGCATGTATAAAAGCTAAGGCAAACAATCAACTTGAGAACGAAAGGTTGAAAAGAATAAAGAGAAAAGAGTAAACCAACATTTTAAGTTCCTGATTGTCAAAGTCCTGGGAAAGTGAGGGGTGATGAGATCTGAAGCTCAAGTTCAGTGCCTGGCCTCAGACTGAAGGATGGACAGGTCCTATAGCATGGCAAAAATGAAGGAAGATGAAATGGATGTAGTTCAGGTATAGGTAGACTTTTATGTTTGATAGGGGGAATGTAGAAGCTCCCTTTTGGTATCTTCCTTTTTCTTGGCAAGACAGGATAACAGGTGGTCTATAAAAAATGACTTGAAGCAGGGCTCAGGTGGGAAGAACAGGTTTTAATAGTCCTTGTGAAGAGATGGAGAACAGACTGACCATAGCAATATAACAGGTTTGTCAGGGAGAAGTGAGGGCCCACGTGAAGTTCATGATCATGAATTCATATTAGAGCTCACCTGTCCTATTGAATCAGTTTTTGCAGAATTCAGCTGCCAATTGGCAGTTGGAGAAGGTGGACAGGTGAATTGATCCCAGGTTGGGTTTTCTTCAGGTGGACGCAATGTTAAGACCAATAACATAAGGTGTTTGGGGTAGAGACACAGATGATATTGAAATGATGAATTGTGAAACTAGGCTGGCTAAAAAGGGACGTGAAGAAAGGGGAAGGTTGACTGGGAAAAAAAAGAGGGGCAAGTGGTTTGGCTGTCTTAAAGAGGTAAAATAACAGTCATGATAGAAGCCGTTAAACTATAAAGCTGGAAGGAGAGGTAGTCATGGTAACAGAATGAGGTACTGGAGTTAGAGATTTGGGCAGTGGAGTAATTATGGATGATGATAAGGTTCATAGGATAGCTGTGGGGAGGGTAACTGAGGAGGACTGGGGAAGAAGATCATTAGAACTAGGAGGCCACGATATTTGGATGGGTCTTCTCTATAGGCATTGATGCCATCCTAGGATGACTAGGACTTAGAGTGGAAGGGATGACTGTGAACCAGCTGCCCAAGGCTTAGATAAATGAGTACAGCAATATAGACAGGGAGAGGCTTTTAGCACTACATGGTAGGGGCTTTCATGGTAGCAAATGGGTAATATGAGGTCGGACAATTAAGTTTGTGAACTCCTTGTAGAAAACGTGCTACATACCTCATTCATTATGAATTTGTGCCAACTGGACAAACAGTGAACCAGGTTTACTATTTGGAAGTGCTGAAAAGGCTGCATGAAAAAGTTAGACAACCTGAAGTTTTCGCCAACAATTCATGGCTCTTGCGTCACGACAATGCACCAGCTCACACGGCACTGTCTGTGAGGGAGTTTTTAGCCAGTAAACAAATCACTGTATTGGAACACCCTTCCTACTCACCTGATCTGGCCCCCAATGACTTCTGTCTTAATCCTGAGGTAGAGGAAATATTGAAAGGAAGACATTTTGATGCCATTCAGGACATCAAGGGTAATATGATGACAGCTCTGATGGCCATTCCAGAAAAAGAATTCTAAAATTGCTTTGAAGGGTGGACTAGGCGCTGGAGTCAGCACATAGCTTCCCAAGGGGAATACTTGAAAGGTGACGTAGCAATATTCAGCAATGAGGTATGAGCACTTTTTCTAGGGTGAGTTCACAAACTTAGTTGTCTGACCTATAATGATTAAAATAAAGAAATTACCATTGTTTGTTTAAATTTGAGATTATATTGTGAATTAGCTATCTCATTATCTGAAGATTTTATTTTGTTTTGTTTTGTTTTATTTTATTTTATTGATGGGATGGCAAAGTTTTGTAGCTCTAGTTGAAATAAGAGGCCACTTAAGTAGGTGACTCTGCAGGAAAGTTCTGTCCTCTGTGTACAAAGAGATCAGAACTTGCACTTACATACACTACACTGGTCAAGAAGAGGAGCAGAAGATCAATAAAACTTTCTGAAAGGAAACTAAATCTCATCGAAGAAGAAGAGACATGGAGATGATAGAATGCTAGGCTGGGGCACAGGAGCCCTGGGTTCCAGGCTAAACTCTACCATCAACTAGTTTTGTGAACTTCTGCAAGAATTAGTGCTTCCCGAGACCCCACTGAGTTCACTGAATTCCAAGATCCCTCCCAACTCCAAAGTTTAATGCCCAAGTGTGATATCGTTGAAAGAGCAAGATTTAAAGCCAGTGTCACATTAATATTGAAGAAGCCTTGCACTTGAGTACATTGAACAATGAAGTGAGGAGGTCTCTTGTGCATCTAATTGGAACAGAATTGCCAGTGGGAATACTTACATTTGTTTTATGCCACTGAAATACCACCCTTCATGAGTCTCTGTTGTGTTTCCTAGATATTGACTTCTGCTTTGATCTTTGGCTGGTACAGCAAAAAGAGCCCAGATTTCCAGGTCGGATTCAGATAAAAAGATATACAGGTCTCAATGTGGAGGGGGAGAAAAACAGTGAGGAAATCATCCTTAGTGTTCTCAATAAAAGCAAACTGAGTTATAAAAAAATAAAAGTATAGGACAGCTCATAAACGTAATCATTGCTCTACTCCATGTGCTGTCATCCTCAGTAAATCGAATCTCCAAGTGCTGTGTGGAAGACCTCCATCCCTGCAGATAGAAGCAGAGAGGAAGACGGTGAGTGAAGGGGGACAGAAGGATAGATGACCTTAGTTAAAACCCTTTCAGTACATTGTACAGGTGAAGGAGTAACACTATGCTAAGAGCAGTAGCATCCAGATGAAGGGAAATAATTCAGGCAAGTAAACAGCACATAAGGACAACATTCTATCTGAACAGTTGCCTGGAGCCTAGAGGTCTGGAATCCAGCAGTCAAAAGGACCCATGTTCCCTCTGAAAGCTCCCAAGGAGAATCTCTTTCATGGCTTTCTCTTAGTTTCTGGGGCTGTCGGCAATTCTTGGTGTCCCATGACTGATAGATGCTTTGATCCAATCTCTGCCGTTGTCTTCACATAGTGTATCTCCTTTTTTCTTCTTATAAGGACATGAGTCCTATTGGATTAGGACATACCCTAATCAAGTATGACCTCATAGCTTTATCGCATCTGGGAAGCTCTATTTCTAAATACATATTGTCACATTCACAGGCACTGGGGATTGCAAATTCAATGTATCTTTTTAGGGGGCAAGATTCAGCCCACAAGAAGGTTCCAAATTGTTTTTGACTATGGGATGTCTTATAAACACCCCCACTTCAAAGATACTGACCTCTACCTGAGGGGAGTTGTAATCTTAGTGTTTGTTGATTGAAGGGGAAAAAAGACACTAATTTTTATAAACTTCCTCTAAATTCAGCAATGCTTTGAAATCCATTTATAGTTTATCATTTTTATTAATAACAGTGCCCATATACCTCTGGAAAACAGTCATACACAAGGATGCAAGACAGTCTGATGGACATCAAAACTGATGGTCTGAAGGTTAATCACTTTGCGTCTTGACTCTGCGCCAAAGGTTCCATGTGACCATGGGGAGGCTCACTAACCACTTCTCTGTAGGTCTTAATTTCATCTATGCCAAAAAGAGGCTGGATTGGTTGACCTTTACAACCTCATCTCTGATATTCTCATAAGTTTATATGAGAAGAAACATTTTAGGCAAGAACACTTCAGGAGTTGTGCTCTTGCCAGAGAAATTCATGTCCAATTTCACCATCGAACTTCACCCCTGCTAAGATGATGTGTCAGCTTTCAGTACTCGGCAATACTTTCTCACAGTGCAATGGAAAAATAACTCAATCAGGTAAATAGTTCAGGGCAGTAAACGCTTCACGTATTTTTAAAGTTGACCAGCTGAAAAGTTAGGAACTCAGTTTGTCTGTAATTGATTTGTCAATAACAAGGACAGACCTGACAAGGGACAATTAATGAACCCTCAGCATATCATTCTGACTACAAAGCCCTACAACTAGTTGCTGTGTTCTTTGAGTCTCTCTTCTCCCCTTTCCATGCTCCCAGCTAATCAATCAATATCAGTAGAGTCTATCTCTTAATTATTTCTCTACTGTTTCTCTAATTCATCCACGCTTGTACATGCCCATTGCCACCATTAAGTTCAGGCCATGATCATGTGTCCTCTAGATTCACTCAACGGACTGGGACTCCCATTTGATTTTTTTTTAAAGATATTTTTGGGGAATTGTGGGGATGGGAACAGCGGTGGGGAATTGAGGGAAGGGGAGCAGAGAAGTTGCTGTCGTTTTGTTCTTCAGTCTGGTTGTGGAGGACGTTGCTTCACTGGCCCAAGTTGGCACCATCATTGTGCTCTTCCCGGGCGAGGCAGATCAGTCACCAGCTTCTGGATGGCCGCTCACTGCAGCTGCTGGCCGCTCACGCTGGCTGCTGGCTACACACGGTAGCCCATGACAACCCACTGCTGCAGGGGCTGCAGCCTATGCCGTCGCCAGCAACTCACAGCAGCCCAGCTCCAGGTCGAGCTGTTGTTCACCATCTTAGCTGTGGAGGGCAGTGTCACTGGCCCTCATAGGTGGGATCCGAACCGGGGCCCTCTGGTGTCCCAAGCCAGTTCTTAACCATCACGCCACTCGGCCGGCCCCCATTTGATGTTTTTGATACTCCTTTTGACCCTGCCCCCCCCTACAATCCATTCATACAGCAGCCAGGATCATCTTCCTAAGATAAAACATATGTTGGTGCCATTCCCCTTCAATAGTTTTTTCATTGCTCTTAAAATGAAAACTAAGTTTCCTAGCCACACACACAATATGCTGCATGATCTGACCCTTGCCTACCTCTCCAGCTTCAGTTTTCTGACCCTGCTTCATTCTTTTCACAGCACTCTATATTCCAGTAATGTTCAATGTCTTACAAATGCCCCACTAGGCCTTTTTCTGTCTTGCTTCTAGGCTTATGCTCATGATTCTTGCTGTCAGGAATGCCCTCCATCCCCTTCTTTACCTAGTTCCTACTCATCCTTTGTGACTATGCTAAGGCATTACTTCTTCTTGACACTCTTTCTTGAACTGCCCATCCCTCCCGTGTGCCTCCTCTCGCCACCCATTGAGATTATCCCTACCATGTCATTTAGTGACCAGCACAAGTAGGACTGTGTCACTCTCTCTCTCTTCAACCACTTTCTACTCCTACCGAAAAGGAGAGAATGCTAACTAGATAAGTCAATTTCAATGATCCTTGTCTGACCATGTTTACCACCAGGTGCAGACACTGCATTGAAAGGTCACACCATGTTTCCTGCCTCGCTCCTGCTTCCCACCTCCTTATAACAAGTCCAGTCGGAAAACAGGCTTCCACCCTGATGTTTCCTGATGCTTTTTCAACACCCTGTAAGAAGACTGAGGGTAGGTCCAACCTTACGTTCCCTCCCTCTCTTCTTTTAGGTGCTTTTGTCTCTTCTGGACTATGATCGTCACAATTGTTTTCGTGCCTTTTTGTTTCTTGGCTTAGCCAGGAAGGCTAGAGGTAGCTGCAGTCAAATAAATGTCCTTCCACAGATGTTATAAGGTTCTGGCAAAGTTTTTCCCTGGTAGAGTTGGCCTTTTTATGGAGAACGTTCTGGGAATATTTCACAATGATTACTCTTCCCTCCTTGTACCAGATCCAGATCTTTCTTGGCTATTCTGTATGATCACTTGGTGGGGTACTACATTAAAAAGTGAGGCTCTATCTAAGACTGCTGCCCCCAGGAGTTCCTCACTCTGAAGCTAGTCTACTATCAGCCTCCAATAATTTGTCAAAATTCCCGTTTAAGCTTGAGAAACTGGCACAGTCAAAAGGAGCCCAAGTAGGCATGATCAGTAAATATAATCCACTATTCCGGATGGGATCCTGGACTCTAAAAATAATCTTAGGGAAAAACTGCAGAAACCAGAATAAAGTATGGACTTTAGTTAATAACAATGTTTCTGTATTGGTTAATTAATTGTAACAAATGTACCATGAGAGAGGGAGCCATGCAGCTACCTGGGGATAAAAGGAAGAAAATAGTAGGAGAGCAGAAGTGTGACATGACCTGACATAGGTTTTCACACGGTGGCTGTGGCTGCTGTTTTGAGAAGAGGCTGAGCAAGGGAAAGGCAGTTGAGCAGGGAGACAAATTAGCAGGCTGTTACAATAATGTAATTCAGAGACAATGGCGGCCTGGGCCAGGGTAGTGGTGGTAGAAGTGATGGAAAATGGTCATATTCTGGACTTAACCTGAAGGCAGAACCAAAAAAAATTTCCTGACTGATTGGAAGTGGGGTGTAAGAGAAAGACAGGAGTCAAGGATGAGGCCAAGGATTTAAACAGTCACCAAAGAATGGAGTTGACATTTGCTAAGATGGAGAATCAACTGAACCCGGGGCTGGAGTGCACCCTGCTCCTTAATTTTCCTCCCATGAGTTGTGACCTAAATCCAGGAGCTAACTTTCAAAGTGAAAGTGCCCCTGGGAAAAATAATCATAGTCATAGAAAGAATACTCAGTAACATTTATTGAGCACCTTCTAGATGCCAAGTGCTATTCTAAATATTTTTATATATTTCATTTAATTCTCATAACAATCCTACATGGAGGTGCTATTAATTCATATTTTAAATATGAAGATACTGGGGCGGCCCGGTGGCTCAGTTGGTGAGAGCGTGTGCTCTTAACAACAAGGATGCCGGTTCGATTCCCGCAAGGGATGGTGGGCTGCGCCCCTGCAACTAGATTGAAAACAGCGACTGGACTTGGAGTTCAGCTGCGCCCTCCACAACTAGATTGAAGACAGCTACTTGCCTTGGAGCCAATGGGTCCTGGAAAAACACACTGTTCCCCAATTTTAAAAAATGTCATTTACAATAAATAGATAAATAAATAAATAAATAAAATATGAAGATACTGAGGATAAGAGAGGTGAAAATTCCCTTAAGGTACATAGCTGGTAAGTTTTGGAGCGTAATGGTTAGGAGTACAACCTCCAGAAATCAGATCAACTGGGTTCAAATCTTAGCTTTAGTATTTACTATCCTTGTGATCATTGGCAAGCTACTTAACATCTCTGAGCCTCAATTTCCTAATAATAGTAACTGAACTGGGTGCTTTCGCGTGTGTTAGCTCATCTGATGCTCAAAACAATCCAATGAGGCATGTTGTCACCAGGTGCAGACACTGGTGACTTAGAGCAGTGACACATTCTGCTAAGGAGTCACTCATCTTTGGGTGTTTGTGCCACCTATGCTCCCTGGGAAGACAGGAATGGGTTGGTGCCCATGTACTTACTGTTCTGTGCTGATGGCAAGATATTTGCATTTCTGTGGAAGACTTGTAGCTATTCTGATAGCAATGCTGATTTAAAAGTTGGACAGAATTAGCGTCGACATTCTGTTAATGAAAACGACTCTTCTTCATGGGGTTTCTAAAACTGATTGCTATTTAAGTTTCTGAAATAATAATAAGTGTTGCCAACTAGACTCTTCACAGTCTTGTCTGGAGAATATTCATATTTTCCTGTTTTATAGATGACGAAACTGAGACACATCATTACATAAGAGGTATGTGACTTATCTGGGTTGACGACCAAGCCGTTAGTCTTAACCACTATATTTTTGGAGGCTGACTACCTACTATGAGCTAAATGATGGAGCAAATTCATGATACCTTCCTGTTATATAAATGGCCCAGAGAGGGCCCCTGTATATTGATGGTCCCCATGTTGTTTATGTCTTCACAGCAGGCCAGGACCATAAACTAGCCCAAAACCCTGTGGCACCAAACTCCAATTCTTACCCATCTAATTGCTTTAAATATGGACCAAGTAAACATACTTTTAACGGTGTAGAGCCTACCTACTTTACATACCCTGTGAAACTACACCCAGCATCTGCTAACCATAGGTAAGACTAATCTTATGTCTATAAAAGACCCCAAACCACATCTGCCCTTCAGAGCTCTCTGACCCAGAGACTCCCCATGTTGCTGTTATGGAAGCCCCCTCTCCCACTTCTGTTCCCCCCAAGAAGTCTTATTCCTCTTCGGACATAGCCCCATGCTACTGTCTCTGGAAGGTCTGCTTGTGTTACTGCCTCTTGTGATCCCACCTCCTCCTGGATCAGCTCAGAAATATTTGAAGTCACCATGCTTCCCATCAGGACTAACTTATAGGCCTTTATTAATTTACTTTATGTTTCTGTTTCAACAACTTTATTCAAGGTATAACTTGCACATCATACAAGGCACTCATTTTAAGTGTACAATTCACAGATGCGTAGTCAACTTTCAGAGTTGTGCAACCATCACCACAGTCCAATTTTAGACCACTTCTAGCCCTCCAAAAAGAAATGCAGGCCCATTTGCAGGCCCCCCCTTGTTCCCACGCTTTGCCCCAGGCAACCACTGATCTACTTTCTGTCTCTATAGATTTGCCTATCTAGCTTCCATCACGTTTTATTTAGAAAATGAGCTGATTTTGACCCAAGAGACTCAATTTTCAGTTCTAAAGTTACTTGAGTCATGTCTAAATGAGCTTTGTGCAAGGTCATAAAGACTAAGTCCATTACAAGGTGTGTGTGTGTGTGTGACATATATGACACAACTCCCTTAAAAACTATAGCACTTTTGCATCCATGCACTCATCTGAGCCTAACAACATGTGAGGAAGGCACAATTCTGTGGTATAGTTATTAGGACATGGGCTTTGCAATCGGACAGAGCTGAATTCTATTTAAGTTCCACAGGGACAGAGGTGATGTCAGTAACTTTGCCATTATGCCTCCAATATTTAGCAGAGTACCTGGCACAGGGTAGGTTCTCGGTGATTGTTAGGAGGTTGAGAAAAAAAGAATGAATGGACTCTAACTCACCAGCTTGCCTCGGTTCCCGGATGCTCATTCCTATCATCTAAAAAATGGGGACAACGCCCACCTCCTAGAGTTGTGGTGATTGACTGAGATGATATATGGTAAGTGCCTGACACACAGATAAGAAGAGCGAGGTTCAGAAAGGTTTAGTTACCTGTCTAACATTGTAGTGAAAGTGAGTTTTGGGCGGAGGGCTCAAATCTTGGGTTGCCTACCCGAGAAACCAGTTAAACAGCTTCACTCACAGACCACTTCCACCTACGGCTTCAATGAACACAGGTAATTGCATCATGTAATATTTCATTAAGGAAAGGCGTAGTGATGGTGGGATTAAAAGCTCCGAAAATGTCAATTTTTTTCTCAGTAATCGTTGTAGAAAAGTCCCTGAGTGCAATCCTGTGTCATTTCAGAGTCCATCCTTTATAGAAAATGCCCTGCCTTGTATATTACTTATCTACAGCCCATAAAATGGTGTTTGATCACTTTAAATCCTCTTCTCTGCCTGGCTTTGATTGCAAAAAGTGGTCAGGTTAATTGGAACAATTATGGTGCTCCTGGGGGATAATTACCCCTTTTACTTTCTGTGTGTGAAGAGGAAGGCGGATGGCTGGTCCTGAAAGTGGGATCTCTGTGGCACGCTGGGTAGGAGAATGAAAAACACACTGAACGGGAGCTCAGAATGCATTTTCTCTTGTACTTAACATAATTAGCGAATAAAAGCATATGTCATCTCTTGAATCCATTCCCCCCCCCCAATTCATAGACCTTAGAGAACACAGAGAGATGTGATCTGGCATCTGAGCCCAGGGAAAGCCATGTCTGAGTCCAGGAGGTGGGGGTGGGGGGTTTGTACATCCCCACTCACCTTGACCTTCTTTTCCACCTGATGCAACACCCCCCGGAGGCTGTTGCCATGCCCTTCCACTCAGCTTTGTGAAACAACAGCCCCTAAAGAGACCCCCTTTTCTTTTTGGACTCCACCCCTCGATACAACAAGCAACTCCTTTTAGGGGTCTGCCCAATGAGATGTACTCACCAGTGGAATTTAAAGTCCACCCTGGAAAGTGCTCAAGTATGTCCTGTTCTGCTTTCAAAGTTGTTATGTGGTGCAGTGTCCGGCCAATTGGATTAGGGGTCTGCAAGTGGAAACCCTCTCTTTAACCTCCCACCTCTCACAAGCACATTATGAAACCGCCTTGTACTCAAGTCGAACGACTTGAGCATGATGTGATTTGAAGATAATTTAGGTGTCAAAGTGGATGGGCTCATTTATACCATGGATGTGTTTTGCACAACCCGTCAATAATGAATGTTGCAAGTTCGGTGCAAGAACCACGTGGGATTGGCATCCTTGAAAATGGCTTCCTGCGTGTGTTATCAAGAAGAAAGAAGGCAGAGAAACTCCATTGACAGAATCATAAGTAGATGGCTCACTAGCTTCTATTATAGCGAGGTAGAATTGCCTGCCCACTGACTACTCCAATTAGGCTAAAATATTTGGATATAGACTGTCAAATTACAGAAGGAGTGCTGAAGCAATCATACCTATAAGGGTACTTCAATCTACAGTCAAAAAATAAATGGAAAAGGTGGCAGAGGAGAAATGGCTCTGGAAACAGAGCAAGCATTACCACTTCTATGTGACTTTGAGAAAGCCACTCCATTCTGTGAACTTCACTTTTCTCCCCTGTGAATGGAAGTGATCATCCCTCCCTTTTATGGTTATGAGCATTAAATGAGCCTCTAGACGTAAAATGTTTAACAGAAGGACTGTCATGGAGGAGGTGTATTCTAAATGTTAGTTCTCATGCCTCCCTCTAAAAGAGAGGCCGTAATTGAAATGAGTTCAAAGTGCTTTATGAACTTTCTGAGGAAGGAAGTCTGTAACTTTCATCCAATGCTCAAAGCTCCAAAAGGTTAAGAACTACCACACTGGACTGAGAATCTCAAAAGCAGAAAAGCCCTTTATTCATTTCTATACGTACAGCGCCACAGTTTTTTGAGACGTGAATCAAGTATTCCTTCTAAAACCAGCTGTCATTCATATATCGCAGAGCAGCCTGTTGGTGTGATTTGTAAGGAAGGTTGATTTTGCATCTATCATGACCTGTTCTGGATGCAAATAATAGCAATGGCAGCAATAATAATGATGATGATGGTGATGATAACCGAGCTTTATTAAACTCTTTATGTGTTTCAGGAATTGGTTAAAGTATTTTATAACTATTGATTTATTTAATCACCAAATAATCCTATGAGGTAGCTAGCATTATCCCCACCTTTTACATGTGAGAAATTGAGGAACAGAGAGGTTAAGAGTCTTTCTTAGTGTTATACCACCAGTAAATGGTGGAGTTGGCCATGAGCTAAGACGTCTGATTAAGAGCCTGCCTATGCTGTAAGTTAAATAAGTCTGAGAAACTTCCTTATCCTGAAGGAGCTGGCCATTTACTTGCATTTTTTTTTCTTTTTAGCTGAGCCATCCTGCTACCTGTTGGCAGCTCAGAGGCTGCTCAGCCCGGGCTGGACTCGAACCGCTGTTGCTCAGAGCTCAAACCTTTGAGCGAGCTCTTAACCAACTGAGCCACTCGGCTGGCCCATTACTAACATTTTTGAAGTGATACACTCTGGGAAAAATGGGCTTGACACCAAGTGATGTGGCCTTAAATAAGTTATTTCCATTCTCTAAGTCAGCTTATTCATATATTTTAAAACTCTGCTAGGAATGTAAAATTTGGCAGCCACTTCAGAGAGCAGTCTGGCAGTTCCTCAAAAGCTAAATGCAGAGATACCATATAACCCAGCCATTCCACTCCTGGATATACACCCAACAAAAATAGAAACCATATCTCCATACAAAAATATATACACTAATGTTCACAGCAACATTATTTTTCCTAACCAAAAAGTAGAAACAATCCAAATGTCCATCACCATCCATACAATGGACTATTATTCAGCAATAAAAAGGAATGACGTACTGATCCATGCAACAACATGGACGAACCTTAAAACATTATGCTAATTGAATAAGCCAGACACAAAAGACCGCCTATTGTATGATCCCATTTTTATAAAACTTTAGAAAATGTACACTAATCTATAGTGACAAAAGGCAGATAAATGGTTGCTTGGGCAAGGAGGGACAGAATACAAAACAGTAAGAGGAAACTTCTGTGGGTGATGGATATGTTCACTATCTTGACTGTAGCCATGGTTTCACAGGTCATACAATGTCTGACAATTAAGTTCGTGAACTTGTTGCAATAATGTTGCTAACCTTTTTTGATATCAGAGGGATTATTCATTATGAATTTGTACCAACTGGACAGTTAACCAAGTTTACTATTTGGAAGTGCTGAAAAGGCTGCATGAAAAGGTTAGACAACTTGAACTGTTCGCCAACAATTCATGGCTCTTGCATCACGACAATGCACCAGCTCACACAGCACTGTCTGTGAGGGAGTTTTTAGCCAGTAAACAAATAACTGTATTGGAACATCCTCCCTACTCACCTGATCTGGCCCTCAATGACTTCTTTCTTTACCTGAAGATAAAGGAAACATTGAAAGGAAGACACTTGGATGACATTCAGGACATCAAGGGTAATACAGTGACAGCTCTGATGGCCATTCCTGAAAAAGAGTTCCAAAATTGCTCTGAAGGGTGGACTAGGTGCGGGCATTGGTGCATAAATTCTCAAGGGGAGTACTTCTAAGGTGACCATAGTGATATTCAGCAATGAGGTACGTAGCACTTTTTCTAGGATGAGTTCACAAACTTAACTGTCCAACTTCATATGTATGTGTGTGTGTGTATTACAGAGCATATATATATATATATATATATATATATATATATATATATTACTATATTTCATGTACATGTATAGTATGTAGAGATTATATACATATATTATATATACACAGTTTATACATGTATAGTATAGATACAGAAATGTGTTCATTACAAATAATGGCAAAACCCACAATTACCTTTACACTGACCTAATATATGTATTTAAAAAGTGCTGAATGTTTCCTTTTGCATTATGCATTAGAAGTAATCCAAGTTTCTTTTATTTTTGTTGTTTTTAAAGATGACAGGATTGTTTGTAACTAACATTTTTTCCTAGTTTCAATAAAAGTGGGAGGGAGCTGTTATGCCCTTGATGTACATCTGTCCTGGGAAGAAAGTATTATCAGCTCCATTTTACAGATGGGGAAATGAAGGATCCCTAAGATTAAATGAGATATTCAGAATCACACAGCTAGTACGTGACACCGTCAGTCATCACATTCAGCACTAACATAAAACCCCATGCTATTTGAGCTCTGCCAGGCATTCTTCCTAAACTGCTAAATCCAGTACGGGGGTACATCCCCGATGCTACCTCAGCATTCACATGTACATACAAATTACTAAAATGAAATCATAGCTGGTCTCATGATTACTGTCACTTCATGTCAGTAAAACCATGGCTATGGTGAAGAGAGGAAGTAGAAACAAATTCGGCGAGGCATAAAAAATAATCATTAAATGTATGATTCAAAGTGAAATGATAGATATTGTAAGTCCAAGCTTATATCCATGTGATGGGATTGAAAATGTTGAGACATTCAGAAATTTTAGCGCTATATATATAGATTTCTATGAGCAGTCATTTATTTTGAATTCTCATTTTTGTCAGTGTTCTCTGCTCTGAAAGTCAAAATTTAATTTAAAGAGAGCTAAAGAAGAGGTAGCTAAGTGTATCAAAGTAATTTATCAAGTACTATAAATTGAACAATTTAATCCTGAATAAGGAATTTTAATAAAAGTGCCTTGATAAATCATTAAGTGTATGAGGAAAAGTGACTTATAATCATTTTGCTTTAAAAGAGATTTTCATAGTCTTTTCTTGGAAGTCATAATAGACCTAAGCCCCCTAGGGGAATATAAAAAACAAGGAATGGAAGAATATTTTTTTCAATGATTACCAATATTACGATCGTCTCAGATCTGGGCTCAGGATTTGAGGCCAGACGGGCTATTCCCAGCCCTGCCACTCACTAGATTACCAAGTGGCATTAGACAAGTGCTTCCTTTTCCTCCTCTGTAAAATGGTGCTAATGATAGTGCCTACCTTTAGAGTTGTTCCATAGATCAAATCAAAATGAGATCATGTATGTTAGGAACCAGGAACGATGCTGGGTGCATAGAAGTGCATTCAACAGACAGGAGCTGTTATAGAATTATAATTTGGGCCACATGGGAGCTTAACGTTACTTCATCCCCTGGCCCCAGGCAGTAGTGGCCGCCTTAGGCAGCCACCTCAGGGGTTCGTGTATATAGTGACCTAAGGAAGGCATCTGGATCTGGGGTGAGGCCTCACAATCCCAGGTCTGGAGAAGCAATGCGAATTGCACCCTTAACTAAGGTACCTCCAGACATCGCCTTGGCATCCAAAGCATAGCATTGACTCCACTTTCAAAAACTGGTCAGGCAGCACTTTGACAAAACAATGCAAATTAACATTTCTTTTAAGATTGTTATGTGATTTTTAAATTTTATTTTATTGGGGAAGGGCCATGGTCATTGGTTACACATTGTTTTCATGCTACAATGGCATAGTGATCACCCCCACAAATTACCATTTTTGATGACTTCCTATGTGCCCTGCCCTATGTGAAGCACTGTGCATGCGTTCTCATGGTTGCAGCCTCAAAAGTAACCCCACAAGGGGCGGCCAGTTAGCTCAGGTGGTTAGAGCGCAAGCTCAAAACACCAAGGTTGCCGGTTCGATCCCCACATGGGCCAGGGAGCTGCACCCTCCCTAAACTAGATTGAAGACAGCGACTTGACTTGGAGCTGATGGGTCCTCAAAAAATACACTGTTCCCCAATAAAATTTTTAAATAAATAACCCCATGAGATAGGTGCTATAATTATCCTCAGGTTACAGAGGAGAAAACTGCTGTTTTGTCTGAAAGGAAGGTACTGTTTGGTCTCTCTGCTGCCATCTATGTGCTGAACAAGCTGCCTTCCTATTAGCTGCTCTGTGTGTGTGTGTGTGTGTGTGTGTGTGTGTGTGTGTGTGCACGCATGCACGATTAATTGTTCTGTGAAGCCTTTCTCTGATTGTGTTTGGGCTTTCTTCTGTTTTCTGGACATTGGTTTTGTATATGAGAGGATTGTCAACTGTCATCAGCAACCCAGTGATGCTTTTCCTCCCAACACCCATGGCAACAGCCTTTCTTTGCAAACTAAAATAAGTTTGCTATGAATCCTCAAACTGGAGTTTTGACAGGTAGGTAAGAACAACAGATCAGTGAGTACATTACACCCACTGTGCTGTAAGATAACCATTTTCTTACATAAAACATTATTACATTATTTTCCTGGCTTGACTTAATATTAGCATGCCAGTGAAGTGCCTGGCTGCCTATGGTCAGTCCCCTTTCCTTGAAGGTCAAACACATCGTGGGGTGGCAATGAGTGGTGTCACCTGTGTGGGGTTGGCCAGTGGCCCGTAGGCATTTTTCTGCTGCTACACAAAGTTTCTCCCTGGGACCGAGGCTGTTGAGCCATCTCTAACTCTCCAGGGATACCAGGACTGTCAAGACCAGAAGGAGGTTCCAGGTTCTCCCCAACCTCACCCCCATTTGAACTTTGGTTCCATGTTTCATGAGACTGAAGACCTTGTGGCCAGCTTCCGTAAAGATGGCAATTTCGAAGTCCACAGGAATGAGAGTGAGGATAAAAAAAGAGTAAAAAGGGGGTCTTAGGAAGCTGGTATGCAGAATGCATAATATCATGGATCTTATAATCATATCCTACCGCAGGACCTCAACACTGCAGTTCCAAGAGAAATGGTCAAAAATTTCTCAAGACCTAGCTTGATATAAAGGCATAGGATGAGTGCAGTTGGGCATAGATGTGGGTGCCTGCGACTAAGTCTGGGAGATAGATGTAAAAGCAACCGTAAGGAAGATTATGGCTAAGAAAGATAACGAAGGATGCTATGTGAACATAAAATAAAGAAACCAAACAGGACAGTAGCACATGATGAAAGTAACAGCAAATATGCCAGGAGTACCAAAAAAACTGTATACAAGTGGACACACTGGTCAATGTTGCTCATGCAGTAGTTTGCCATCATCAGAAGTGTCTGGACGCTGATGGGAACCACTTCGAGCACCTCTTGTCATTGCAGAAGTCACACGTGACTTGTGTTCATCTTCTGTCATCGGTATATGTTATTACGCTTTTCATACAATTTTCCTCTCTTAAAATGTGTATAGATTTTTTTGGCACCCTCTGTATAATTCTAAAAGAATGCTAATGAGTATGGTTTAAAATATATCAGGTTCACTGATGCCCAGGCTTGCTATGTGGATATAGGAAAGTTCTGGAAGGCAACAACTCTGCTCTGGTTTGTCCCGCTTCCAGGAGAAGAAGGCCTTCATTATGGAGAGAAGGTGTCTTCTGAACAAGTTGTCTTTTATCAATGCCACCGATCCCCAGGGAGCTTTGGATCCAGGTCAGGCAATCTCTCTGACACAGGAGGCCTGAGGGCTTTGCCCTAATACTACTGTGTGGGTGTCACAGAGGATGGGCTTACAATGAAAATACCATGATTCAAATGTAAAATCAACTTAGTCCTTTTGGGAGAAATGTGGTATGAGGGACACTGGAAGAGGCTTGTGGAAGATGGTATTGTTCAAATATCACTGCTCATCCCATAGGGAGGATTATACATCATCTTTATAAAGCTGGACATTTCAGAATAGGTTTTATTAATGCTGACTATCCAAAGAGATGGGGTTTTTAAATATGAATGAACCCTATCTATTAACCAAGGCAAAGTTCTAAGGAGAGGCTTTGTAATGTTAAATCCCAAACAGTGCGTGTGCAAGGGGCATCTTAAGGTGCTGTTTCCACACATGGATTCTCAGAAACTTGAGCCTGACGCTGGTATCTGTTGCTGTGCAAAAGGCCCAGCTGCTCACCACGCGAAAGCCAAAACTTGAGAGGCGAGCTTGGTGGAAAGAAAAGCAGGTTTATTCCAAAATGCTGGCGTTAAGGGAAGACAGTGGACTTCCTGTCACAAAGACTGCCTTCCTCTCTCAATATCTCCAAAAGGTTTTACAGGCATGTAAGGAGGGGGCAGAACAAAGGGAGGAGTTGGCCCGGCAACTGCAGGAAAAAGGCCTTTCCAGAGGCTAGTCTGCCCCAGGGTCAGGAGTGAATCCCATACAGATGCAAAAACAAAACAAAACAAAACAAAAAACCCTCCCAAGCTACCGGGCCAGGGGTCCACACTGGTCAGAAGTAAACAGAACCATTGGAACTGGCACGCATAGTAAATACACAGCAAACAGAGTCATTGAGGTTTGGACGGGAAGAGAGGGAAGCAAAGAAAAATTTTTTCAAAAAGCCTCAAGCCAAACCTCAGTCAAATCGAATTACATCAGAGGTTTAAATTTCAAAAACATGGGGGCAGCCGGTTAGCTCAGGTGGTTAGAGCGCAGTGCTCATAACACCAAGGTTGCCGGTTCAATCCCCGCATGGACCAAGGAGCTGTGCCCTCCACAACTAGATTGAAGACAATGAATTGACTTGGAGTTGATGGGTCCTGGAAAAACACACTGTTCCCCAATAAAATCCTTTAAAGAAAAAACCCAGAAGATACAGGGTCACTGTTACATATCTGTTCTCGCCTTCTGCCTCTTTGCTGTTTATTTTCTCTGAAGGTTTGCCATGATGGACAGCCACAACACAGTCCGTTCATAACAGAAACTGTTGAAATCCTTTAATATGCTAGACACCATAGGGAGGAACGGGGAGATGAAGACTTTATCCACCTTTGAGGAACTCATGCTCTATGGAGAGCGATGGCTATTGAGCCAAGTAACTCTTTTACAGACTGGGCTTAAAGCGCTGAGAAGCCAAGAGCTGTGAGTGTGTTGAAGAAGAAAAAGCCATATTTCAGCTGCCGGGCAGCCAGGGTTGGGCTTAGCGTGAGACCGAGTGCAGTGGCCCCCAGAAAGCGCCAAGCCATGGTGGGGGATGGGCAAAAAAATCTCCCGCCTCTTTCCATAAACTGTGTTGCACTGGATGAGAGTTCTGGAATGGGTGCTTTAGGGCTCTGCAGACTAAAATCCTGACATATCTGCAGCCACCACAGCCTGTGGCGTTTCCGAGTTAGCCCCAGAGAAGAGACTGGAGTTCGTCATCAAGCCTAAACAGGGGAAGATTTCATTCTTCTTCGTGACCGAGTAATATTCCATTGTATGAATGTACTTACAACGATATGGATGGACCTGGAGAAGATTATGCTAAGTGAAATAAGTCAGATGGAAAAAGACAAATAGCATAGGATCTCACTTATATATGGAATCTAAAGAACTGAATGAATAAGCAAAGTAAACAGAAATAGACTCAGAGATATAGAGGAACAACTGAGGGTTGCTAGATGGGAGGGGGTGGGGATGAGGGAGAAGGGGAAGGAATTAGAAAATGCAAATTAGTAACCACAAGATTGCCATGGGGATACGAAAGACAGTTTGGGGCATATAATCAATAATGTTGTAAAGATTTTGTAGTGTGTCAAATGGGCACTTGTCTTATTAGGGAGACCACTTCATGGACAGTGTAGATGCCTGACTGCTGCGCTGTCCACCTGAAGCTCAATAAAAATGAATGTCAACTATAATTTAATATGTATATAGTCACGGGATGTGGAGTACAGCATAGGGAACAGAGTCAATGGAATTGTAACAGCAATATACGATGTCAGAGGAGTAGTAGATTGGGAGAGGGGGTTATCACTTTGTGAGGAGTGTAAATGTCTAACTATTACATTGTGTTACACCCCTAAAACTAAAAAAAAAGTCTAAACAGGGAAAGAAAGAAATGGTGACTTATAATGGTATGACCAGAGACTCTGAAAGCTTGGGAAAGTCGGAGCTGAAGAAAGGAAGGCAAAGCCTGCTGTGTTTGCCTTAGCTGACCAGTTCCCAGCTGCCGAGGCTTTTTATAAGAATCCTGTGGGTATAAGAGGGGTTGTATGGGAGGGCTCAGAGCACAGTGGAGGAGCAGGATTGAAGTGTCCCCACGTACCACAGGCCCACAGCCCAGACAACAAGCCTGAAAAACGGACCGAGATCCGGCCCAGAAAAATGAGAGCATGATACTTGCTGCGTAGCCCCATTTAAAGGTCAGCACATTCTGATGGAGTCACGTATGCTGCCCAAGAGGCATGGGTAGTGTTGGGTTGGAGATGGAAATGGCACCTTGTAAGCAACACTTGTGCAGGCCTGGAAACAGACCAGACCAGCTTTGCTTTCTAGGAGCAGCTGGTTAACAGGGATAATGAGAATACACACATGAGCTTGCATACCAAATGGTTAAGATTCATAGGCTAAAAATGTGTCATCAGCTTCCCTGGGGTGCCCTCTGCTCCTCACACCTTCTCCTGGCTTTAGGGGCTTCTCCTGGCTTTAGAAGCCCCGGGGCCCTGAGAGAATTCACCTGATAGAAAAGCAAATGCTGCTACCCTCATCTTTGGGTTTAGAAAAGGACGGCAGGGACTGAGCTCAGATATTGACCATGGACTTGACCTGCCCCAGCCCAGTTCTAACTTGGTTCCCCTGGCAATCTACACAGTGGGCATGTTTAAGGAGATCAGCATGGGCCCTGGGACTAAGCCGGATGCTCTTCATAGCTATACAGACTGTGGTTCTGGTAACATGGGCACTAAGATTCGAAAAGGAACATGCTTAAATGCACAGACAAGGTCAGCAATATGGCCATCCACATTTCTTTTCATTTTACTTTCACAGTTTAGAGGGTTTTATTTATTCCAAAACTAGACTGACTCATTTTAAATTAAAGTGTTGCATGCAATTAATTAATTGCTATCAGGAAGATCTTCCTTAATCTCCAGAACCAGCAGGACTCCTTCAGGAGAATGCTTCTTAAGCACAGAATGAAATGGACTCTCTGACTTCCAAGCCACTGGGATTGCTTTGGAATTTAGTCCCGCTAAAGAGACACCCTCTAATGACTATGGCTCCCAACAATGCTGTTTTCTTTAGGATTCTCCCTCTAATCCTGTGAAAGGAACTGCATAAATCACCAAGTGAACTATACTCAGCCTTTTCCCTCCCTCACACTCACACCCACATCACCACCAGATCAAAGGATCAAAGCCAACTCTCAAGTAGAACTGGTATTTTGCTGCGCTAGAAAATTAGTTGTCAGAAAATGTTCACTGAGGGGCCTCGATAGTCAGTAGATATTAACAGAATCTTCCTAAAAAAGCTGAACCTGTTTGAAATGGTAGGTTTTGACAGAATTCAAAAGATTATGTAACTGTTGGGTGATATGCAGAGCTGAAACCTGATACATCTAAGGTCATTTACATTTAATTAGCATAGAGGGTTATTTAAATATTGGAAACCTGAGTATGTCAGTACGACTTTAAATTTTTAATTTTTGATGTCTGAAAAATAAGATTAGAAACTGACACTGCAGTCAGGGACTAGAACAAGATTCCCTACATTCTTGAAGGATTTTTTTTTAACCCAGTGATGCTGCAATTAACAAACCCTGGGAGAACAGAGCTCCTTTTATGACAAGCTCAGCTGTGGGAAAGCAACCAACAAAACACCACTTCTGAGAAAGGGGAAGCGATGTCAGGGACTGTCATCTGCTGACGCTTGTTCCCACTCTTGCTCCCTTCCCACTCACAAAACTAGGAGCCTTCCTGTCCTCTGACCTCTGAACTCCAAACGCAGGGCAGGGGCGGGTGGAGGCAGGGGCTGACAAGAGTCCAATGTCTGTGGCACACATTTGAGAGGCCTGAGAATATGGGCTCTGGATTAGATTTCCCTCCAGCAACGTTTGTGGATAAGGGACCTGTTTTCATCGGTGAGACAGGCGGGGTGTCAGAGGATTGGGAAACTGAGACTGAGTCTGACATATAGGCTACAGCAGAAGACACTATGGAAGTGTACCTGGGACAAGACTTGGAGGCAACAAAATCGATCACTTCAGATAAGGAGAGGGTTGTTGTATACAAAAGGACAATTTATCAAGATAACAGCACTGGAGCTTTGGGCCGTGTCTAGCCATGCTACCATGCATGCATCCATTTGTCCATCTATCATCTATGTGGCAGTTATTATAGCCAGATGCGGAAAGAACTTTGTGATATGTGATTCCGAGCAACAACCAGCAGGTGGGGAAATGTTTTAGGCAAGCAAAGGACCGCAGGCATCACAACAGTTTCCCTGTCGCTCAGCATCTCCTCACACTTCAAGCGCAGTACCTGATTTTCTTATGCAGGCAGAAAACAGAAAAAAACAATGAACAACATTGGTTAACTTTGGTTGTCACAGACTTGAAGACTGGGAATCCTTTTTACAAGATGTGCCTGCATTGTTGATTACTAGGAAATATAGATCCAAGTTTCCGTGTAGCCCCAATTTTCATGAGGGAGATGCAACCCATTCCGTCTTCTGCCTCTATCCTCGGTCCTGAAATCAATCTAATGTTCTGTTTCAAATAAATCATATTTGTGTCAGTTGCAGGTTTTGCAGCTAAAACTTTAATGAGTGAATACACTTGTATTGGGCGAACTAATTCTTGGAAGCTTAGATTTATGGTTGTCCATACCACAGAAATAATAGCTACTAATTACTTCATAGGTCCCAGAAGATTTACCTATTTTATTTCAGGTAAGCCTTATGACAGACAACCCTCCAGTTAAGCATTATCTCGGTTTTACAAATGAGTAAACACAGGCTCAGCAAGGTTTAACTAATCTGTCCAGCCACATGGATAATAAAGTACAACACTGAGCCCCAAATTGTCACTCTCCATTACACCACACTCTCGAATTCCCCCTACCCCTCCCAGATTCATTACAGGGGTGTTTTTCCAAATTATTTCTATAGAGCTGGTAACAGCCGCATGGGGAAAAGAGTTCAATGCCAAATACGTTGGGGAAATTGGTTTAAGGAAAACTAAGGTTAAAGGTTTCTTTACAGCAGCACTTCTCAAGGCCCTTCATAGAGAAAAAGGCATAGGCTCTATTTTTGTTGTTGCTGTTCTTGAAGAGCATCACGAAAACCAGAGCAGGAAACACGCCCTGGGAAAAATCTCCGACTGCTTTACAATTTCCCTTGTCAGCAAGCACTGTCCCAGCGAGCAGGAACAAGCCCTTCTGCTCCCAGGGAGCACGAAGATGCTGTGCTTTTGGCATCTTGGCTCCAGTCCAGCAGAGACGCAGCCTGCCCACGTCCTGTTGCGGGGGAGGAGGCAGAGGGAGACAGAGTGTACATCCACGAGACCCTCCCAGCAAATGCACTAAAAGCATTGCTGCCTCCGGGACGATCCATGACCTCCTGGACAGTAGGGCAGCTGAGCGTGATGAGGAAGGGCACTGTCTCTGTGATTCCCAGGGCCTGTCATTTCCCCAGGGTCCGGTGGAGCCCAGGGATTGGAGGGCAAGAAGCCCAGCCATCGTCGAAAGGGATGATACTGAATGGGCCCTGTGTGCTGAGCAGAGGGGAGGGGGAGCCCCTGGCCGCCGGCCAGACCTGAAGTAAGTACTGTATATGGTGAATCATTGTCAGCACAGGCAGTGCCAGATGCTGGGCAATGCATATAAAAGAGGCTGCGTTTGGAGATGCTGATTTTCCTCAAAGGAGCTGGGCTCTCTCTTTTCCATTCCTGCCTCTAGCCTGGCTTCCTCCTCCAGCCCACTCTCCACATGGCTGCTCCAGAGATCTTCCTGAAGCAAATGTCTGACTATATCTTTCCTCTGTGTAAAATTCTTCACTTGTTCACGAAATGGATGCTCTGAGAGGTTAATGAACTTGCCCAGAGCCTCAGGGCTCCTAGGTCCTGAAAATAGAGCCTTGGCACAGATCTGGCTGATGCAAAAGCTGGTGCCCTGAACCACCACTGCTGTAACCTACAAATGGACCACCACGCCGGCTCCCACCTCGGTGGCTTTTGGCCCTCTTTTGGGGACCCCAGTCACAGATGTACACTCCTGTTGGAATTAACCCAGTTACATTTATCTCTCAGAACTCACTTCCCATCTTACATTCATCTGCCTGTGTCTTCTTCTCCCAATACACTACAAGCTTGTTGAGCCAGGAAATAGTATATATTCTTGAGCTTTGTATCACAGCTCATAGCACAGAATCTGGCCCACAGTAAATGTGTGTTGAATAGATAATACAAAATTTCTCAGGGCCCCTGCCCTGAGCTCGCTGTCAAAATCTGTACATTGGAATTCAAAGGTGCTTCACTTCGGCTAATCCAAAATACTGATTTCTAGCATTTGTGGTTCTTGAGACTCATGCCAATAAAACAAAATTGATACTGAAGCCAGAGTATAAAAAGGCAGGATGGGGATTAAAATGACTCAAAGTGGAGGTTCAATATGGAATCCTCTGCCTGGCTCCGAGATAAATATGACACATTTTGCAGATAATAGCCTGTGTTCCACTGTACAAGGGCTTCCCACGTAGTCCAGATGAAATCTGTTTTTCAAAAGGCAGTTTTTTTTCTTCCCTCCTTTTGCTAGCTTTAAAAATTGAATTTTCAGTTATTCACCATTGAACGTGAATGCAGGAACATTGTAGGCATCCATTTACCTTGCTCTTTCTATAAGTGTCTAATCTGCTCTACTTTAATTTTAACTAATAAAATTATGCAGTAACACTAAGTATTTACCATAATAATCTGGCCACAGACAAATACAACTGGACAGCTACTTTTGTTTAAAAATGCATCTTCTAGGGTGACCAATAAACTCATTTGGTTAGAGCGTGGCGCTGATAACACCAAGGTTGCCGGTTCGATCCCCACATGGGCCACTGTGAGCCGCGCCCTCCCTAAAAGAGTCAACTATGCCATTGTAGCATGAAAGCAATGTGTAACCAGTGACCATGGCTGTTCCCCAATAAAGTTAAAAAAAATAAAATGCATCTTGTAGACCTCTGCTGACTTTGGTCCACACAGCCTTAGAGGGCGTACAGACCGATGCTCTGAGGTTTACATAAGCAAGGCCATTTTCTCTAAGGGCAGTAGCGTGGCCGCAGAGTCTCAATCAATATCCTTGCTGTCAAATTAAATTCCTTGGTTCCGGGAATTAAACATCTCCCGTATGAATTCCCTTTCATACAATGGCTGCATTGTTTGCCATTATACTCGTACACTGGCCAATCCCAACACAGAAGGGATTCAAACTAAAGTCCTAGTATTTCAGAGTAGGTGGAGTTTCTCTAGATTCAATATTGGCCTTTAACGGGAAGCATGTGCAGCTTTTAGCTGGAGGAGGGACATGGCTGGGGTCCTGAAACTGACAGGTGGGAGTGTCATTGCTTTCTCAAATCCCATGGGCCAGTGAACAGTCCTTCTATACTGGAATTAGAAACTCGCCTGAGCTTTTTCACTGCTACATCCTCAGCAAGCAGCCCTGTGCTAAACACAGAGTAGGTTCTCAATAAAGCTGGGGTGAATGAATACATGTGACTGGATAGAAGGGAACCTAGGGAACGAGTAACACTGAGAGAGTGAGTGCATGTGGGAGAATGGGGCTCAAACTCTGGAGCCAGAATGCCTAGGTTCCAGTCGCGCTTCTGACCTTGACTCGCTGTGTGACCTTGGGCAAGACCCTTAACTTGTCTGTGCTGCCATTTTCTTATCTGTAACATGATGATGCTAATCATACCTAGCAGCAAGAGCTGTTGTGAGGATAGAATGTTGTAAAGCACGCAAAGCAGGTAGAATAGTGCCTGATTTGTGGTGACTGGCCAATAAGAATGTGCTGTTAGCCAGTGATTCCTGGGCAGCCATGGAGGCAGGGCAATGGGCGTATCCACTGTGCACCCAAGTCTGTGCAAGTGTGTGAAATGTCCTTTTCTGATGCTCCAAGAGATATGGCTTTCTTCTCTCTGGATCTTCAGTGGCGGACCAAGCACAGGTTCTCAATACATGAGGACTGTGTGAATGGATGGGTGCTTATTCAGCAGTCTGAGCTGATTGGCATTCTTACAAATACCACAGCTACTCTTTCCAGGTCAACAATCCCTCGATACTCTGGCTTCAACCCTCCACTTGGAACGCCTGCTCTTTGCCAGTTCCATTGGCATGGGGTTGTATTTAGAGTCCCCATCTGCTGAGGTCCTTCAGTGGGACTGTCTGCCAATCTCTGCCATCATTTCTCCACAGGGCAATGCTTCTGAGACAATACCTCCCAGATTTCATAGACCAGAGCCTGAGTTACAAATGATAGTCCATCTGAGATGGCGGTAGTAACAGGTTCAATCAAGCCTTGGTACAGTACTGCAGGACCCTGTTTTCCTTGGCACTGTGATTTGGATATCAGAAGCATTAGTCATAATAGTTTAGGGCTAAAGCTATGAGGACAGATCAACCTGGGTCATATGAGGCCGGACAATTAAGTTCGCAAACTGATCTTAGAATAAGTACTACATACCTCACTGCTGAATATCACTATGGTCACCTTCCAAGTATTCCCCTTGGGAAGCTATGCACCAATACCAGCACCTAGTCCACCCTTCAAAGCAATTTTGGAACCCTTTTTCTGGAATGGCCATCAGAGCTGTCATCGTATTACCTTTGATGTCATCAAAATGTCTTCCTTTCAATATTTCTTTTATGTTTGGATAAAAAAAGAAGTCATTGGGGGCCAGATAAGGTGAGTAGGGAAGGTGCTCCAATACAGTTATTTGTCTAATGGCTAAAAACTCCCTCACAGACAGTGCCTTGTGAGCTGGTGCATTGTCGTGATGCAAGAGCCATGAAATGTTGGCAAAAAGTTCAGGTCGTCTAACTTTTTCACGCAGCCTTTTCAGCACTTCCAAATAGTCAACTTCGTTCACTGTTTGTCCAATTGGTACAAATTCATAATGAATAATTCCTCTGATATCAAAAAGAGGTTAGCAACATTGTTGCAACAATCTCGCAAAATTAATTGTCAGACCTCATATCGTCACTCAGCACCTACTTGCTCTGTAATTTCAGTCATTTTTAACTCTAAGATTCTGTTTTCTAATGTGCAAAGTGAGACTAATTATAGCAACTACCTTATAAGTGTATAGGATAGTGCCACGCATGGTGCCACATATGAAAAGCATCCAATAAATGCTGGCTATTAGATGGTCAACCAACTCATAACAGTGAACACCTACTGCATGCCAGGCATCATTTTAGGTATTAGGAATTTTGTGAACAAAATACTTTAACTGCACTCAAGAAGTCTACGTCCTGCTGTAGATGACATACTGGTGCACGAATACATGAGAGACACAATATAGGGGGTTCCTGTGAAAGGGAAACCTGGACCATGTACACATCTGGGAAGCTTCCCAAGGATTTAAACAACTTATTTAAATATAATAGATACATGTGAATCCTGATAAATTGAAGATTGTTTAAGATAATAGCAACATTTCACTTACAAAAGCAAAAAAACCCCAAAAAACAAATAAAGAGTACACAGAGGGTGCCAAAAATGCATACACATTTTAAGAAATAAAAACTGTATTAAAATTGTAACACTCAACGTACACCGATAACAAAAGATGAATACAATCACATTTGACTTCTGCAATGACAAGAGGTGCTCAAAGTGGTTCCCATCAGCGTTCAGACATTTCTGATTATGGTGAACTACTGCTTGAGCAACGTTGACCAAAGCATCCACTTGTGTACATTTTTTGGCACCCTCAGTATACAGAGTTTTAAAAGTTGATGGGTGTTTCTTCAGTCCTGGTGAGTAAGATTCATCTACTGATATCCCAGGCTATCCATCAGACCATCTCTATAGGACTGAGAGAGACCAAAGGAACCATGCTAAGCTACTGTAGGTTGCCGCACATCCCTTCCAAGTCAGCATATTGTCATCTGAAGTGACATCTCTGCATATTTCTGAGTCTGCTCTTTGGGATGCAATCTGATAACCTGTCTCTGATAGGCTATAATAGAGGGGTACTTAAGAGAGTCACCTCACCTGAATATTAGGGGGTGGGGCAGGGAAGTAGCAGAGGAAGAAGCCTTTCCCTGAGCCTTAACGGATGAGTAGAAGTGAGCCATCGAAGAGCAGCTAGAAGGACAGTTCAGCCAGAGGACCACACCTTGTACCACATTAGCTTAAATGGATGCATTTTCTGATCAGGGAGCAGGGGTAAAACTCGCAGCCTTGTTAATGGACAAGCCCTTAAAACAAGTGCCAGGAATAACTAAAACAATAAAGCCGATATCATTTTGTCTATAGCCTAACTTTAATTCACTTGGACAAGATTAAATACAAGATAAAATCATAATCAGATGAAGTAGGCAAACATGGTTTCCATTCATCAATCAATCGAGTATGAACAAATTTAACTAGTCCCAGAATTATGTGTTTAATTGACCTAATTTCACCTGTCACATTCCACCGTTGGGTAATACTGCTGCTACATTAAACTTTATCCTATGACTCATGGTGCCCCAGAGAGCCATATCTTCAGTGGGGTATAATGAAGGTATAACCACAGGGCACATAAATAAGGTCGCCAGAAGCCTGATCATGCTGACATGCCAATCATCACCATTACATTGGTATTTAATTTTATTTTTCCATTGGTTGTCTAGTCAGGTAATTGATGCTAAGCCTTTTTAATCCTCTTACTGATTGATAATAAAACAGCCAAGGATGTAATTTCTACTGAGTTTTCACTTCTATATATTTCCACGTTACACTAAAGATTCAGTTAACATCAAGAAAACAAAGAAGCAAAATCTTGTTTTAGAACACCTTCAGATATTTCCTTTGAGATGGAAACAAAGAAAATGCTAATAACAATTATAATACATTTTCTATGATGATTATTCAATTTACTTTCACCTCTTCCTTATTCTAGTACCTGAGTAACTGCATTTGGACCCTTTAGAAATGTGCACTAACAGCAAAAGAAACCATCAGTAACAACAACAAAAATACCAAAAGAATGGGAGAAGATATTTGCAAACAATATCTCTGATAAGTGGCTAATATCTAAAATATATAAAGAACTCATACAGCTTAACAACAACAACAAAAACAAACAATCCAATTAAAAAACATGCAGAGTACCTCAATAGACATTTCTCCCAAGAAGACATACAAATGGCCAAGAAATATACAAAAAGATGCTCTGGCTAGCCGAGTGGCATGTTGGTTAGGAGTTGGCTTGGGACACCAGCTCTGAGCAGTAGGGCCCCGGTTCAGATCCCACATGAGGGCCAGTGATGCTGCACCCTCTACAGCTAAGATGGTGAACAACAGCTCAATCTGGCGCTGGGCTGCCATGAATCGTGGCGACGAGGTAGGCTGCAGTGGGGCTGGCTGGCAGCAGGTGTGAGCTTTCATGAGCTGCTGTGAGCCGCCATGAGCTATTGTCCAATGGCTGGCGAGCAACTACCTCACCCAAGAAGAGCGCAATGATAATACCAACATGGGCCAGTGAGGCGACGTCTTCCACAACTAGACTGAAGAACAAAAGGATGGCAACTTGTCTGTTCCCCTTCCCCGATTCCCCAATAAAATCTTTAAAAAAAAAAGGAAAAAAAGAAAAAATGCTCAACTTCACTAACTATAAGGGAAATGCAAATGCAAACCACAATGAGATATCACCTGACACCTGTTAGAATGGCTACTATCAATAAGACAAGTTATAAAAAGTGTTAGAAGGGCTGTGGAGAAAAAGGAACCCTCATACACTGTTGGTGGGAATGTAAATTGGTGCAGCCACTATGGAAAATGGTATGGAGGTTCCTCAAAAAATTAAGAATAAAATTACCATATGATCCAGCAATCCCTCTCCTGGGCATCTACCCCCCAAAAATCTGAAAACATTTATCCATAAAAATATATGTATCCCTATGTTCAGTGTTGCATTATTCAAGGTGGCCAAGACCTCAAACAACCTAAGTGTCCTTTGATAGATGATTGGATAAAGAAGATGTGGTATATATACACAATGGAATACTATTCTGCCATAAGAAAAGATGAAATAGTGCCATTTGCAACAACATGGATGGATCTTGAGATTATTATGCTAAGCGAAATAAGTCAGACAGAAAAGGACAAGAATCATATGATATCACTCATATGTAAGATGTAAAACCAAAAGCAACAAACAAACAAACAAACAAAACCAACACTCATAGATACAGACAACAGTATGGTAGTTAGTAGAGGGGAAGCGGTGTGGGAGGGGGATGAAGAGGGTAAAGGGGGTCAAATATATATTGAAAGAAGGAGACTGGACTTTGGGTAGTGAGCACACAGTGCAATATACAGATAAGTAGAATTGTAACTTACGTTATTAACCAATGTCACCCCAATAAATTTGACTTAAAACAAAGAAATGTGCAGTAGCACCTATATTATTGCAGGTAAGTCACACTGTTATATCCTTAGAATTTTCTAACCTCTTGCTTTTAAGAAAAAGTAAGTGCACATGAAGTATTTATTATTAAAAAGCAGCTTCATATGCATATATTGAGATGTACAAAGCTCAGACAATTAAGTTCGCGAACTCATCCTAGAAAAAGTGCTACATACCTGATTGCTGAATATCACTATGGTCACCTTCAAAGTACTCCCCTTGGGAAGCTATGCACCAATGCCAGCACCTAGTCCACCCTTCAAAGCAATTTTGGAACTCTTTTTCTGGAATGGCCATCAGAGCTGTTGTCATATTACCCTTGATGTCCTGAATGTCATCAAAATGTCTTCCTTTCAATATTTTCTTTATCTTTGGATAAAGAAAGAAGTCATTGGGGGCCAGATAAGGTGAGTAGGGAGGGTGTTCTAATGCAGTTATTTGTTTACTGGCTAAAATTTCCTCACAGACAGTGCCATGTGAGCTGGTGCATTGTCGTGATGCAAGAGCCATGAATTGTTGGTGAAAAGTTCAGGTCGTCTAACTTTTTCACGCAACCTTTTCAGCACTTCGGAATAGTAAACTTGGTTAACTGTTTGTCCGGTTGGTACAAATTCATAATGAATAATCCCTGTGATATGACAAAAGGTTACCAACATCGTTGCAACAAGTTCATGAACTTAATTGTCAGAGCTTGCATAGAGATGCAAATGCAAATCTGTGTCTTCTTCACTTATACAGGTAAGCAATGAAAATTATGTTAACCAAGATTACCCTGTGTGCCTGGAGGGCATGAAATACACAAAGTCACTGCTATAATCAAGAAGAAAATAGCACATACAGTCCATGATCCAAGTGGTGCGGTCAGAGATAGGATCCTGGTCACCTCCTCTCTGAGATAGAGATAGGCAAAGGGTGAGCTTGGCTGGTCAACCCAACATGGTCTTAAATGGGGTATGAGGTTCCTCTTACCCAGGGTTTCCATGGGTCAAGTTAAGTGCAGATACAGAAACCCATGTTCTAAAAGGGTTTTCTGACATCATCAGCTATAAGAATTCAAAATTGCATTGTTTATCCCCAGCACAAGGTAGAAAGCAGGAGATAATACCTGGAGTCGAGATGAGAAGACCCACAGAGAAAGATAATCGAGAAAGTGTAATGAAAAGAAGATGTGGACAAGTAGCTTAGATTCCTACTTTGGACTCTTACTTATCTAGAAGTGGACTTTGGATATTGGTAGGTTTTTATCTGCTAATAGCATGACTTGGGTGGAATGATCCAGTCAATTTAAAGGGAGTGGGTGAGATGGAAATATTCTAGGTGGTTATTCTAGGTTATTCTGAGGGCTGTTTTAAGCAGATGCCAAAAACCAGGCATCAGAAAAAAACAAGCATTCAAAGCATGCTCTACTACTCTACTGGAAGCATATTATGTGCCCCTTGCTCATTGCTTGGTTGCTCAGAGCTGAGGCCAAGGAGGAACAGCATTTGTGATTCAAGAGTATGAATATGAAAATTAGCCAAGCTTTCTAGATAACTTCTAAAAGCCCAAGTTGGTGGACTGGTTATTGCAGCAGTTCTCAACCTGTGGGTTGCAACTGTTTTGGGGGTCAAATGACCCTTTAACAGGGGTCGCCTAAGACCATCAGAAAACAAAAAGATATTTACATTACGATTCATAACAGTAGCAAAATTACAGTGATAGAAGAGCAACGAAAATAATTTTATGGTTGGGGGTCACCACAACATGAGGAACTGTATTAAGGGGTCGCGGCATTAGGAAGGTTGAGAACCGCTGGGTTATAGGATGGGGAAGAAGTCTCAGTCTCTCTGAACTCTCTATAAAGCCTACTGAGCATAGTTATGATAAAAGTTAGTCTATATGAATAGAAAGCTGAGCAATAAGAGACGGAAACATGGAAACAGCAGTGAGAATGGCCCAACCAGCATCACCCAATTACGCTTTTCTCATGTCACTTGGTTTTAGACAAGTCACACGCATGTGTGTCTTAAAGACACAAACCAGGACCTGACTGGCACAATAACGCAATCAACAAAAATAGGGCTCAAAAGGTAGAAAAGGGAACTGATGGGTTTTCCCATCAGGATGAAGCAGAGAGGATGTGTATCTCTAACCTTCAGTTAACTGTAACATTTACTCCATTGATTCTTCAATGTTCCAGATCGTTTCAGTTCAATTTTAGTTTCACTATTTTATTCTGCTTACTTAATTGAAAACCTCTGTCTATACACTTTACCAAACGTAAATATTGATGCTTCCTGTAATAACATCAGGTCCCTTGATCTGTTTTCTCTGTGTGTATATATGCACACATACGTGCATGCCTGAATGTAGCTATTAAAACTGTTCAATTCAGAAAATACTTACCATTGCATAAAAACAATCTACGGGCATACCTCAGTACCTGACCATAGAGCTGAATATTAAGAATGGTCGCCAGGAAATTCAGTAGAATTGTAATACCATATATAGAAAACCTCTTAAAACTCACCCATGGTAATTCAACTAACTGCCTGCCTTTTTTACTTTAGTTAAAAACATTTATTTTCAAGCAAACATCAGATGACAGGAAGCACAGAGTAGTGAGAAAAATACAGGTTCTGGAGATATCCACATTTGCATTTAGATCCCAAATCTGCCTCTTACGAGCTAACAGAGAAAAGTTAGATGACCTCTCTCTGTATCATTTTTTTCTCCACAAAAAAATGGGGATCATAGTAATATCTGCCTAGGGTTTGTTCTATAAAGAGCCTAGTGGAGTTCCAGGTACGCACAAGTCCTCAGAAATGTTGTTTCTTATTCTCTGTCCAAAGGCTGTGAACAGAGGTTTCTGAAATGATTTGCACGGCTTGAAATCCAGGCTGCATGAATGGATCACAGAATGTGAAATCTATTAGGAGGAAGTGAGGACCTGGTATCTCCTGTATCCCTCTCAGTTATGGATCGTGCTTGGTTTGCCTTGGCCTCAAGTGTGCTAAGGAAAATGTCACTACAGCAAGCAGGCATTCAACCTCCTCCTCTGTACCTCGCTTCTGCATAACCCAGTACTCAGAGAGTCCTATTTCAAAACTTATCACCAGCCATCAGAAAAGATGAAATAATGCCACTTGTGACAACATGGATGGATCTTGAGATTATTACGTTAAGCGAAATAAGTCAGACAGGACAAGTCGAGAACCATATTGTTTCACTGATATGTGGTATATAAAACTGAAAACAACAAAGGAACAAGACAAACAAATGAAGCAACAAAAACTCATAGACACAAACAATAGTTTAGTGGTTACCACAGGGTAAGGGGGCAGGAGGGTGGTAGATGAGGGTAACGGGGATCAACTATATGGTGATAGAAGGAAAACTGACTCTGGGTGGTGAACAGACAGTGTGATATATAGATGATGGATTACAGAATTGTACACCTGAAAAGTATGTAACTTCACTAACCTTTGTCACCCCAATAAACATTAATTAAAAAACAAAAACAAAAACAACTTACCACCAAGGCTTTGTTCTACAGACAAAACTACTTTGAAGTCCAGCAACACACTTGCTAATTGGTGCTCAGATCATCTTTTATACTAGATTTTTTGCTAAATAAAAGATCCCCTATTATTGATGTCCTCACTGATCCTTTTCATACAGGAAATTGGCTTACAGTAAAGATTTGGCTGAACAAACAGGGGAAAAAACATAAACAGCAGTTGGTCCAGCCATTCTACCATTAAACAGCCCTCACTGTTGAGAAATACATACGCCTGATAAACTTTTATTGTGTTGGCCACCTTATTTCCCCCTCAAAAACCCCCCATGTACTTATAACCATCATTAAATGGTTTTCATTGTCTTGGTTAAATCACACCAACATGTGTATGTTCTTTTTTTCCTTTAGATTTGTTCTTTCAAATTTTAAAAATATTTAAGTGTGATCAGAAGATAACTATATTGATACTTAGTAATATTTTTCTTTGTTAAAGCAAGAGCATCAGCTAATTAACATAAATCGAATGACTGCTTTGAAGTTTCATATTATGGAATGCCCCTTATCACTTAATGACATGGCAAACAGTGATCAGTTTTATTAAGAGTAACCATGGAAAATGGAACTGTGAATGTGCATGGAGCTGGAGTTTACAAAGCCTTGTATATCTGAGCACAGAAAAAAAAAAGATGCACAAGAGTTCACATCGTCATTGTGTTGTCACCCACCACCACAAGAGCTTGAGTCCAACAAATCACAGTAATAGTTTACATTTAAATTAAGTCCCAGCTTGAGTCACACAGACTAGATCAGGTATGTCTTACATAAGTGTGAAGGAAGGAGAGGCAGGGATAAACTGGGAAAGCGGGGGTGCCAGGACAATGTCCACATTTTAAGAGACGTTATCTATGTATCACTTTTCGAAGTTGAATTGAATTACAGTAGCAACGTGTAGTATGGCGTTCGCTCCAAAGATGGCGTTCATCAAATGAATGCTAGTGTCACTCACTGTATTACAATTTTAATACAGTTTTTTCCTTGCTTAAAATGTGTATACATTTTTCTGGCACCCTCTGTATCCTGTTTCCTGTCTCAGTGGTTTGCTATTTGTACCTAACGGGTTACACCTGGGGGCTGGGGGTTGGGGGCAGGGGATCTTGCCTGTCAGGTATATCACTGTATACTTGTTCTCTTTGGAATAGCTTGGTGCTCACCCTGTCTTCTTCTCAAAGGGCAACATAGGAAATAAAGATGACAGCTATCTTGCACTTTTTGTCCCAACCAAAGTCAAAAGCATGGGGCCCAGAGTCTTCCTATGGGGATGTGGTAATCTCCATTTCCAATTTGCCAATGCTGTGTTTAAAATTTCCAGATGAAGGCATTAGATTAGGGAGGATCTTAAAAGCCTCTCCCAGCTGTAACATTTCATGGGCAACACAAGCTCGTCTTCGTTTTTCTATTTCAGCTTTTCTCAACCAAGTATTTGAAAGTGCATTTTGAATGAAGCCATTTCAAACAGTAGATGCTCTGTACAGATTAAGTAAGCGACAGGCAAAAACAGTTCATGTAAATATTTATTTGCGACTGTTCATCATTATTGAGGTAGCAAAAATATATATATAGAAATAAAACAGTAGCTACTAAGAAAAAAGGCACTTTAAGAGAAACATTTCCTAGCCTCGTGATGATTGTTTTTTTCAGTATTGTTTTTTCAGCTCAATTTCTTACATAAATATATCTTTCTATCTACATTTTATTCATATTTAATATAAGAAGTGATTCAGTATGCAAAGCCATAATTTGTGACACCATAGCAATTCACATATTCATAACTTGAACTCCAAATCTACTGTTACACATTAATAATGAATATCACAGCAGAGAGTATTTGAGTCCCGATTTTGAAACATTAAAAGATAAGGGCATGGTAAGCTCTTTCTGTTAGAATCTGTGTAACTCTGGAAGATATTAACAGCCCTTTTGGAAGCCATGTGTTTCACTGACTCAGAGAACAATACAGCTAACCACGACCTATTCAGAAATAGGTAAGAAACTCAGTATCGGCGTACATTGTAATTATCAGGAAAAGTTATGAAAGTGGAATGTTTTAACCCAGAATGTTGAACATAAATGGGCACTGGGTTAAAGGAGGTTTGGGGAGGTGCTGAATCCCCTGAAATGATCCATCTCTTTGCCTGCTCTTTAATTTTAATAGTTATCTTTTATTTACTACTTACTAAGCCGGGAGCTATGGTGGGTGACTTGTGTATTTTCTCTTACTTACTCATCACAACAGTGCCATGAGGTAAGTGTTGTCCCATTTTTCAGAGGTGACTGTGCCTTTTCCAAGTTTACAAGGTTAGGAAGTGACAGGGATAGAACTCAAAGTGATATCTTTCCGATCCCAAATGGGTGCTTTGTGCAGACAGGGGGATGATGTGGAGAAAGGTTAAGTGACTGTATCAAACATGCAAGGACAAGATAAAACGGAGTCAGGATTGAACCTAAATGCTTGCCACAACAAAAGAGTTCATTATCAGCACACCTGGATGCTCCTTACAATCCCCTTCCAAATAGATCCTTTAGAATGAAACAGATGTTATCTGTACGGAACATCAAGCACTAAATTATAAATTATTAAGTGTAATTAAGTGTCCTCTAAAGTAACAGAGTCGGACACTTTCCCAAACTTAACTCTCAGACTCTTAACTCTCAAAAACCTATCTAGACTCTCTACCAAAGCAGGACTCAGTCTATCCTGAACTTTCTTGTATCCACACAGAGTCATAGATTACTCTACCTTTTCTCAAATGTGTACATGCTCTCAGCGAGCCAAAGAAAGGAAAGGCAGCTGTACCCTTGAACTAGGAGGAACTTGGGGAAAGTAATTAAAAAGAAAGCTAGAAAAGTGTCACCGACATATGTTCTATTCATATATTTCAGTAATCATTAGGGATGTTCACAAATGTGCCTTTCAGGCAAATGCTAGGATTACACTTTCTCGCCCCCTTTTAAATTAGGTATGGCCATGTGACTTGTTTTGGCACATGAGATATGAGTAGAAGGGAGGTGTGGTAGAAGTGGAGTGTGTGTGTGTGTGTGTGTGTGTGTGTGTGTGTGTGACTTCCGGGCAGAAGCTTTAAGAACCAGGGCATAATTTACAATGTTCTCCTCCCCCTGCCGCAGTGATGCGGGGAGTGCATGTTGAAATGAAGCCTCCATCACCCTGGGACCTTAAGTAACCACAAGGAGCGCACCGTTTTGCATGAGGCATGAGTGACAAATAAACTTTTGATGTGTTAAGCCATGGATATTTGTTGGTGGTGTTTTTAAGGCATGGAATAACCTAGTGGAACCTGACTAATTCATTTATTCATTTATCAAAATGTTTAAATCATTTCGTGGAGAGGTTCACCTTAGAAAGGAGTAAGCATCATTATTCTTCTAAGGCAAAAGGAAAAGATGGCTGAGGACCTGGATAGGTTAGAAGATGCAGGGAGCCTCTACCTGATGATTTGTATTTCCCTAATGGTGCTGGAGAGCTGGTGGGGAAATGTCTTAAACTAATACCTAGTTCCTACTGGGGGCAAAGCATTGTGTGCATGCTTCAGGAGAGACCCAAATTACTTGGGCATGTGTATCTAGCCCTCAAGTTGCTCACAGCTGAAAAGGAGTGAAAACATAGAGACATAAAAAACTATGATACAGGGGGTGGCCAGTTAGCTCAGTTGGTTTTAGAGTGCGGTGCTGATAACACCAAGGTTGCCGGTTCGATCCCCACATGGGCCACTGTGAGATGCACCCCCCCTTAAAAGAGTTAGCTATGCCATTGTAGAATAAAAGCAATGTGTAACTGGTGACCATGCTGTTCCCCAATAAAAATTTTTTTTAAAAAGGAAAGAATAAAAAATTCATAAAACACAACAAAAGGGGTTAGGAGGTATTAAGAAACACTAAGAGAATGTTACTTAAAAAACAACAACTATGATACAAAGTAGACTATGCTAAGAGCCATCAAAGAGGTAGGTATGCAATGGAAGAGAGGTCAGAAGAAAGAGAAGCCACAGAAGGCTGCCTGGAGGAAGCAGCATTGAATTGGATCTAAAATGTATCACATGAAGAGAACAGAAATGGGGGAAAAGATATTCTAACATATAGAATTAGGACAACTAAAATCAAAATATGTGTGCTGTGAGGTGTGTATGAGGAATAGCAAGTGGTTTAGTGCATCTGGAGGATGGGACATGGGGCGGGGGCAATAGCAAAGTAGCTTTGGGTCAGAACCTACAAGTCTCTCAATGCCAGGATAAGGCGGTTTTTTATTTCATTCTGACATCAAGGGTGATCCATGCCAGGCAACTGAGCACAGGAGCTATGATCAGAACTGCAAGTTCAACATTGTACATCGCATCTCCTCCTATACAAGATGTTTAGACAACTAGTACTTGAGTACTAGGTTAAAGAACAGGATTAACAAAGCTAAAGATTCAATTGTCAAAAATACTGAGACGCAGTGAGCGGCCGTCCAGAAGCCTGCGACTGATGTGCCTCGCCAGGGAAGAGCGCAATGATGGTGCCAACTTGGGCCAGTGAAGCAGCGTCCTCCACAACTAGATTGAAGAACAAAACGACAGCAACTTGTCT
>NW_017731453.1:174943-179889 GCF_001890085.2 Hipposideros armiger | reverse complement strand
CAGTGTCACTGGCCCTCATATGTGGGATCCGAACCGGGGCCCTCTGGCATCCCAAGCCAGCTCTTAACCAACATGCCACTCAGCGGCCCTGCAGAATGATTTTATTTGTTCTTATTAGGAGGGCTCCTCTGCCATTTTTTAAAAATCAACTTTACTGATATACAACTTACACAAAATACACTCATTTTAAGTGACCAGTTCAATATGTTTTGACAAATATATACACCCATATAATCACCACCACAATCAAGATATGGAATAGTATTTCCATGATGCTAGAAAGTTCCCTCCTGCCCCTTTGGACTCATTTTCCCCACTCCGGCCCCAGCCAACCATTGATTTGCTTTCTGTCTTTATAGGCTAGCTTTGCTTGTTTTTAAATTCCATATAAATTTCATATGCACTTTTTTGTATCTGCCTTCTTTTACTCAACAGTTCTGAGATTCATCTATGTTGTTGTGTGTATCAGTACTTCATTCCTTTTTGTTCCAGCACATGTATATACCACAATTTCTTTATGCATTCCCCTGTTGATGGATATTATGGGTGTTTCCAGGTTTGGGCTATTACAACAAAGCTGCTAGAAACATTTGCGTACAAATCTTAACATTGGCATATGCCTTAATTTCTCTAGGATAAAAATCTAGACGTGGAATGTTTAACTTTATGAGAAGCTGCCAAATATTTCTCCAAAATGATTGTAGAAAACAAAATTACACAGAATTTCTGTTTGTGGCCATGATGGGATAAATGGTACCAGACTTGCCTTCCTACAGTAGACAACAAGTAAGTGGGACAAAATAAATGAAACAACTGTTTTCAGATATTGAACATAAGGTAGCACTGAACTGAGTTCTCTGAGAGAAGGGAAATAAAGACATTTAGCCCTATGATCACTCTGATGTAGCACACATTAGCCCTTAGATAAATACTTCCGGAATGTTAAGTCATCATAGCCAGCATAATGGCTTGCACACAGTAGATGCTGAAAAGTGATACCTGAATCTAGTTCAAAATTAAGCACTTTCTTACATGGACTTACTTTATTTTTTTAGTGCCTTTAAAAAACTTTGCATTTTAAACAATGCCAAATCTACATAAAAGTAGGAAGAAAAGGTTTCAAAGAATTCCTGTATACAGTAGTCCTTCCCTTTTCTCGAGGGATACATTCCAAGACCCCTAGTGGATGCTGGAGACTGCAATAGTACTGAACCTTATATATATACTATGCTTTTTCCATACATACATATCTATGATAAAGTTTAATTTATGAAGTAGGCACAGTAAGAGATTAACAATAACCAATAATAAAATAGAACAATTAAAAAACTATATGTAGGGCCGGCCGAGTGGCGCGATGGTTAAGAACTCGCTTGGGATGCCAGAGGGCCCCAGTTCGGATCCCACATATGAGGGCCAGTGACACTGCCCTCNCACAACTAGATTGAAGAACAAAACGACAGCAACTTGTCTGTTCCCCTTCCCCTAATTCCCCAGCACTGTTCCCATCCCCCCAATTACCCAATAAAAAATCTTTAAAAAAAAATACTGAGAAATAAGGCACAGATATTCGAAGTCAGTGTTTCCCAAACTTGCCCGCCCCCAAGAATCACCCAGTCTGCTAGCAAAAAATCAAGTTGAGATTTCTGGACCACCCTCAGGCTTCTCTGCCTGAGAATCTATATTTTCAGCAAGCCCTCCAGGTGATTTTTATGTTCAGGCAAGTTTAAGAAAAACCAGTCTGATTGAACACAGAGAAGACAACAGGCATGGTTGCATAAGAGTCCAACATTTGCATCCATTCTTTTATTTCAAAAGCAAAAGTTTTAATGGAGTACCTTTCATGCCTGGCATTGGTCTAGGAACTGGAGATGCGAGAGCGAGCAAGACAAAGCCCTGCTGTCTCAAAGTTTACAATCTCATAAGAGAAATTAAAAATCGGAATTACATAATCAGTTATTTACAGTTATGTGGCATGCTGCTAAGCATTTTATTATGCAATGAAGGCTTATCTGAGGAAATAAAACTTCAGCTGGTAGCTGAATGATGAATAGGCAGTAGCTAGGTGACAAGATGGAACAGATAATTCCAGGCAAAGGGAAGACCACTGGCATCTGCCTGAATGGAGAGAGTCCCGAAGAATCTTAGAGAATTCCATTGAGACTTGGCTACAGAAAAGAAATAAAACAGTCAACATGAGCTATAGCCCACACTGGTGACACACTGATATATGTCCAGTCTAAGTATGTGCCAAGCAGACGGGATTCAGACCTTGGCATGAGTCCCAGATTAGACTTCCGAACCTCCCCGGCCTTGTGACCTTTCCCATGAAACCGATATGCTTCAATACCGAGAGAACAACACTCTATTATCTTGCTCACATCTCTCAGATGAATATTGTGGGGCAGTGTAGCATAGTGGGAAAATGTGTGGGCTTTTAGAGCCGGCAGACAAATGAAATCCAACTCTATCACTCATTAACTATATGGTCTTAGGTAAGTCATTCATTTAGTTTCTCTAACCGAACGATGGGATTTATAATCATCTCTGCCTCACAGGATGGTTTGAGGATTCAGAGATAAGACATGCACAGTTGAGTGGATAAGAGCTTCGACCTGCACAGCCCTGTGTTTGAATCCCAGTTCCACCACTTCTCTCTTGGGTGACACTGGGACATGTTGATTTGCCTTTCTGAGCCTCAATTTCATCATCTGCAAAGTGGCGATAATAATATATACAACAAAGATGTGAAGAATAGAGATAATGCATGAACACCGCCTCATGCGGTGCCTGACATGTACGCGACGCTCTGCAAATGTGAGTCCGTCATTAATCTTTTCTTGTTATCAGTTCAGCAGTCTACCTCCAATGAACTCAGAATAAATTCTGGAGCATGCTAGGTGGCAGGCCTGAAGCAAGAGCCAGAGCCCTTGCTTGGGAAAGTCACTTTTCACGCTGGAATTCACTTTCCTCAGATGCGATGTGAGAGAGTTCTGCTTCTCAAACTATCTACAGTGAAAGACCCTTTTATCCCAATATATCACAGAATACAAAATCACACTGTAAAATACAAAGTCACTCTCTGGGATGTCACCACAATGCCAAATTACTTTCAAATTGCTTTCAAAGCCCAGAAATGCTTACTTTCATGCTCTGCCCTTAGCACATTGTGGACAGATAACCGTCCAAGCCCCACCCCAGACCATGGACCACATATTGAGGAGCATTGGCCTGGAAGATCGCTGAGGGCTCTCTCAGCCCAGATAGAGGATGCTGAATGGAGCTGACATCACTTCACGAGATCAGTGTGATCTACTCCACAGACCAAGAGGCTCAACCGTGTTTCTCCAAGGATGGTGAAAGTGTGGTGGAGATTAGGCTGGTAAGAGTTGTGATGTTCGCCTTCAAGTACTCACCCCTTGATGGGCTTCTTCAGGACGAGGACTTGGTCTCATTCACTTCTGAATCCCAGGGCCTGCCACCATGGACACCCCATAACATTTTTGTGGTTAAAATTCAATGAAGATTCTTCCCAAGTGTCGTGGGATCCAGGCTATTTTTGTCCTACAGAATGCCTCCAGGTTTTGGCTCCACGTAGCAAAAACAATTCATTGGATGAGGAGGGAAACAGGAGTGAGTGAAAGAGGTGGGTGTAATGGCTATGCCTACACAGTACGCTTACCTGGAAGCTCTGAGAGCATGGGCTAGTGATTGATAGGGTCTGGCCAAATCTGCATGTGGACATGCAGGGGAAACCAAGAGCATCTTAGGCCAGCTACTGCGGAGCCCGTGTGCAACAAAAGCAGCCAGCCCAGATCGGCGTTCATGTTCACGAGGTCTGACAATTAAGTTCGTGAACTCATCCTACAAAAAGTGCTACACACCTCATTGCTGAACATCACTATGGTCACCTTTGAAGTACTCCCCTTAGGAAGCTATGCACCAACACCAGTGCCTAGTCCACCCTTCAAAGCAATTTTGGAACTCTTTCTCTGGAATGGCCATCAGAGCTGTTGTCATGTTACACTTGATGTCCTGAATGTCATCCAAATGTCTTCCTTTCCATATTTCCTTCATCTTCGGGTAAAGAAAGAAGTAATTGGGGGCCAGATTAGGTTGAGTAGGGAGGGTGTTCCAATACAGTGATTTGTTTACTGGCTAAAACTCCCTCACAGACAGTGCCATGTGAGCTGGTGCATTATCGTGACGCAAGAGCCATGAATTGTTGGCAAAAAGTTCAGGTCATCTAACTTTTTCACACAGCCTTTTCAGCACTTCCAAATAGTAAACTTGGTGAACTGTGTGTCCAGTTGGTACAAATTCATAATGAATAATCCCTCTGATATAAAAAAAAAGTTAGCAACATCATTGCAACAAGCTCTCAAACTCGATTTTCAGGCCTCGTATATATGTCCACGCGTGTACTGACATGCACACAAGCATTTATTTTAACTTTAAAAGTGTCCTAAGCTGGGAGTTCAGACTAAAGCTTTCCCCTCTTGCCTTTTCATTGACAAGTTGTTTGTCTCTCGGCATTAGGTTGTAAGGTACATGAAAGCAGGAGCCCGCTGTATCTCCACTACCTAGAACAGGGCCTTGCCTGTAGTAGCACCTTGATAAATGTTTGTTGAAAGAACAAATCCATGGAAAACATTAGCACAGTACTTGCACACAGCAAACATTCAGTAAATGTTAGCCATTACTGTGATTATCATAATGTCTTGCATGTAGTAAGAGCTAAACAAATGATAGTTGAAACTTAAATTAGATGGTTGTCTATGCAGAATGATTTTTTAAAAATATTTTTATTGGGGAATTGGGGGATGAGAACAGTGCTGGGGAATTGGGGAAGGGGAACAGACAAGTTGCTGTCCTTTTGTTCTTCAGTCTAGTGGTGGAGGACGTTGCTTCACTGTCCCAAGTTGGCACCATCATTGCGCTCTTCC
>NW_017731453.1:159437-173238 GCF_001890085.2 Hipposideros armiger | reverse complement strand
CAGAAGCCGGCGACTGATCTGCCTCGCCAGAGAAGAGCGCAATGATGGTGCCAACTTGGGCCAGTGAAGCAACATCCTCCACAACTAGATTGAAGAACGAAACGACAGCAACTTGTCTGTTCCCCTTTCCCCAATTCCCCAGCACTGTTCCCATCCCCCCAATTCCCCAATAAAAATCTTTAAAAAAAACAAAAAAAAACTATATGTAATAAAAGTTATGTGAATATAGTCTCTCTCAAAATATCTTATTTTACTGTACTCACCCTTCTTGTGATGATACAATGCCTTTGTGATGTGATCATAGAGCATGGTTACATGCCCAGTATAAAGTCACATATTACTCAAGAATAAAGTTAGAAAGTCAGCCTAAGGTGAAAATCAAGTACAGTCAAACTCACATTTTAAAATCTCTTAAGATGGTGTCATCTTGAAGACAAATATACCATCTCTTAATAAGTCCAACACAACCATTTTTCCCCCTAGTGTTGGAACATAGCTATGTTTCTTTGGTTGAGTACTGGATATAAAGTAGCTTGGCTTGGGTATAAGAGTCATATTGTCTAAAAATCACATGCCACATGGCCTTATTCTCAATCCATGAGCAGCAAATGGGAGACCAACTAAGGGTCCAGACTTCCAGTTCACACTCAGTTCTGGACATAAACTCATTTGGAAGAAATTGTGGGCAAAATTACTCAAACTATTCCACTGTTTTTTTAATAAATTCCGAGTCTCCTGACTCTTCGTTGCTTTTTTCAAAACTAATTATTTATTTCTTTACCAAACATTTGCTGAGCTACTACTATGTGCCAAGCCATATTCTAGGCGTGGGAGATAGAAATATAAACAAAACAAACAAAAGTCCCTGTCCACATGGGGCTTTCATTCCAGGAGGGGAGACAGACAATAAGCAAACAATTTGTAGTGTGGAAGATAGTGCTAAGTGCTATGGGGAGAAATAAACAAGAAGACATTATGGAATGACTGGTTAGCTACTTTAAATTAGCTGTTTGCAGATGGTGTCTCTGAACAGCCGTCATATACGCTGCAATGTAGAATGACAAGATGGTATCCACCACTCGAAAGCCATGATGAAGTGTATTGCAAGGAGAGGGAGCAGCTAGTGTAAAGGCTCTGAGGCTCAAGGAGCTTCGTGTGTTCTAGGAAAGGAAAGGAGACCAGTAGGGCAAAGGAGAATGTGACATGAGGTGATGGGGACAGGGTGGGAAGAGGTAAACACAAGAGCACTGGGCAGTGGAAAAAGGAACAAAAACAAGACACAATGTTGAGTGTGCTAACCTCTGTCGTTTTTCCTAGGGCCTGAGGCATCTGCTAAAGCAGTGGTTCTTAAATTTTAGCATGTATCAGATTCCCTGGAGGGCTTGTCAAAACACAGATTGCCATGTTCCAACCCCAGAGTTTCTGATTCACTAGGTCTGGGCTGGTGTCTGAGAACGTGTATTCTTAACAAGTTCCCAAATGATGTTGATGATGCTGGTCCAGCCACCACACTTTGAGAACCACTGTACCAAGGTCTTACTCCTCAAAATGAGATATATGGACTCCTGCAGAGTCATCAAAGACACAGGAAAAGCTGGATTAAGATGTATTGCGTAGCTCCCAGTATAAAGGATATTGAGAGCTATTTTAGACAAACCTTGTGAGTACACTTTGATAAAAGACACGGGTGCTTTCTTCATATGGATTTTTCTTAGCCAGACCACTATAAAAATAGAAAAAATAACATTAAATCATAGCAAATATGTTTCTATGGAAAGCTAAGATAATAGAGTCCAGGTACATTTTTTTCTGATTATCTAAGATACGTAGTAAACAATCTGCAGGACGCATTTCTTGGAAAAATCAATATCCCTTGAGGACTTGAGGGAAAACCTTATTTTATGTTAAAATAGATAAGGATATACAATGAATAAGAATGTAAGATTTGCATAAAATTTTAAGATAAAGCAGGAGACTTTCAAAACGTTTCATTCTTAAATTGAATTGCTCCAGGCTCAGTCCCTATCCTTCTCTTGTGCCATTAGGAATATTTGAAAGAGCAAGTTTGAAAAGCACTGTTCTAAGGCAAACCTTCTTAGGCATCAGGCAATGATGAATGCATTTTTATGGTTCAGTGGAAGTACCAACTTTAGTTGATGGTATGCATGACTTTGAGTTGGGGTGAGTGGCTGTGAACAGTAGTTGAGGAAATCCACTTTTCCAGTCCTGTGAAATAGAGGGGTGAATGGCAGAAGAGGCAGGCTGAGAGACTTATGGGATCATTCCCATGGTACAAGAAAGATAAGGAGCGTGTGGACCACAGAAGTTCCGGAGTGATAGTGGGTAACAAGTGACTACTACTCCAAAGTAAGGCAGTGCTAAGACAAAGAAGAGAGGCCGAGAAGTGAATGGAGATCTAGCTAAGGCAGGAATACTTTCACTGTGTCCCTCAAACTCTGTTTACTCATAAATACACACACTTTGCTGTTTGAAGCTCTAATAAATGTGCACGATAGCCCTACAAAAAGGACTGTATCTCTGCTCCATGTAGTCTCTGAACATAAAAGTCAGAAGCAAGGTAGGTATTAACTGAGTTACCCTGTGATAGCTTTCCATCTCATTTAGGGTAAAAGGCAAGTTCCTCTCAATGGCCTACAAGTCCCTTTGTGAATTGCTCCCCCCTCTTTAACCTCTCGGACTACGAGTCTTCATGTTGTCCCTCAAAAATACCAAACACACTCCTGCCTCAGTCACTTCCCTATGGCTTTACCTTTGCCTGGAACCTTCCCAGAGACGTTCTCATAGCTCTGTCTTAACTTCTTCTTGGTGGAGCCTTCCTTGGCCATCCTATTTAAAATTATAACCCCTCAGTCGTGCTATCCCCCTTTCCTCCTTTACTTTTCTCCAGGTTATTTAACCCCTTCTAATGTCCTGTATAGTATACTCATTTTGCTTGTCTCTCCATCTGGAATGCAAACTCCAGAAGAGATTTGTTTGTTTCGTTCACTGATGTAACCCCAGAACCTAGGACAGTGCCTGGCACACAAATATTGGCCTGAGGTATGAGGATTTCAAAAATTCAGACTACTGAAGTCATTATGGAGAATACTTGTAAAGAGAAAATATAGTCCTGCTTCCTCAGATTATAGATAAATAATAGGCTTCTCAGGCTGCTTCCAACATCGCATCACCACTGTTTACAAAATTGACTGGTCTAAAAGATAGTGATGCTGGCATTGTTGATATGGAGAATGGGAAGTAGACATGATGGGGTGACATTAATTATGAACCAACAACAATCACTCACTATACCAGTCAGAATGGGCCAGGTTGTGCTACAGTAACAGACAACCTCCAAAACTATAGATTCAATCAACAAAGGTTGATTTCTCCTTCAAGCTATATGTCCACTACATTTGGGCAGGAGTCAATGGCTATCTCTGCTCCACGTAGTCACTCAGGGACTCAGGCTGACAGAGGCTCTACTATCTTACACTTCCTCCATAGTCACATAAGCTTTCAGGGTTTATCACAGAATAGCAAGAGAACATGGAGAATCACAAGGAGACTCTAAAATGCTTCCTCAAAGAAGTGAAACAGATCACTTCTGTTTAGTTTTCATTGGTCAAACAAAGTCCTATGGCCACGGCTAAATTCAAGGAGGCATGGAAAAGGCTAGAAGCAGAATCTTAGTGAGACTAGTATACCCACAAAATGCATCATTTCATCTCAGTGCCAGGTCCTGTCCTAAGCTAGGCATTAGGTATGGAAATAAAAAAGACTCTATCTCTAATCTTAAGGAGTTCATAGTCTAAGGGAGAAGACAGACAGGCAGTATAAGGTAATAAGTATGACAATAAACATAACTTCTGTTCCTGAGCTTCAGACCAGCGTATATATCTGCACTGAGAAGCCATAGACATACATAAGGGGTCAGTATACAGACTGCAATCAGACTCTTGGTAAAAATTCTGGCTCTACTATGTGTGTGACCCTGGGCCAGTTAACCTCTATGTATTGGGTTGTCGGGAAAGTCATGACACATTTTTGCAACAAAAAACATAGAAAAAATACATTATGACTTTTCTGACAACCCAATACTTCAACAGTATAATGGAGATAAAATGATATTACCTGGCTGAGAACTTGTGTGAATTAAGTAAGATAGTCTGTGTAAAGTGGAGAACCTGGTGTACAGTGAGCGCTCAATAAATCTTAGCTCTTCTGCAGCAGCTCCACTTCAATATAAGAACCTCAAGCTCAATAGTACTAATAATATATAATAATATACAGTAGACAATCGTATAGCTGACATAGCATATATAAAATTATAAACAGTATACAGTTATATATCATAATATACAATAATATTTTTCAAATTGTTACTTCTCCGGTTTTCTGTATTTCAATCAGTAATGTCATATATTTTTGTCCCCTTGCAAAGCCTATCATATGACTTTAGAAGACAAAGCCCAAATTCAAAGTCCTCAAAATTTTTCCCATCTAGCATTATATCTCATCTCCTGACTGTCTCCCCACATCATACCTATGTTTCAGTGATATAGACCTAATGGAATTTCTTTGCATATGGTATGTGTAACGAATACCTATTGGAGTTAGTCCAGACACTTTTCACTGGGAACTCTTGTTACTATCCAGGGGCTTGTGAATCAGCATTTATGTTTTTGTTCATGACCTTGACATCTACTTACAGCACACTGAATTAGGGGTACACATTGACCTTAGTAGGGCCAGTCAGATTTTCTTTTCTCAGGAGGCACTCTCTAAATGAGACTATAAATTCAAATAGCCATATTTTACTAGGTATATACTGAATTAGTGGTAGTTGGTTGCGAGTCAGAAGGAGGAAGAGAGCAAGGGAGGGAGGGAGGGAGGGAGTCTGAAGTCAACGCCTCAAAAATAGTAGAGATGAGAAGCATACAATAAGAATCCTTTTGGGCCGGCCGTGTGGCTCAGTTGGTTAAGAGCTCACTCAAGAGTGCAAGCTCTGAGCAACAGCAGTTCGATTCCTGGCCCAAGCTGAGCTGCCATTGAGCTGCCAACAGGCGGCAGGATGGCTCAGTTTAAAAAAAAAAGAATCCTTCAAGTATTTAAATTCTAAGAACAATTCTTTCGTCTTGGAATCCTTGAGATATCTTTTGAAATCATTGAATTATTTGTGTTGGTTTAAGTAAAATCAAGAGTGAGTTTTATACTCCCAGGAAAGTCTTCTGTCATTCTCCCGGCAGACTAATGCACTTTTGTTTTTTATCATTACGTTCTGTAGATATTTCCATTAGAACAACAACTCACTGTAATATTTTGGCCTTTAAGTTCATGTGTCTATCTTTCTCTCTGCACTGTAAGATCTTTGAGAGTAAAGGTCTTGTCGTTTCACCTCTGCTTCATATATTGCTTGGCATAGAGAGGGCACCCTAGAGGTGTGTATGACTATTACCAGGGAAGTTAGCAAAGGCTTTCACAGTGGAGGCTATTTGGGCTTGGTTCTAATAGGGGATGAGTTTGCCACGAAGGAATGGAAGAGCTCTTTTCGTATTTAAGGAAAGAAACTGGTTACTTTTACCCCTTATTATAATAGTATCACTTACACCCTTCCTATTGGACTTCTGTGGATTCTACACTGAAGAAGAGAGAAAGACACCTGTCCTGATATAGCATTCCTGTTTTGCATTATTTCCTCGGTTACTTGTGCCACAGTTGGAGATAATATATGGGGAATAAGGGACTTGAATTAGATATGCTCAGGCTTTTCAAAGGACTTACAGAAAGAGTGGACATTCTGAGAATACCCTCACAAGTTATGTACTGAGAGAGAGAAAATGTTCTCTAAATACCCTGTGAACTAAAATTTAGCCCCACAGGGGCTCTCTTCTGACTCTTCTTGATATTCTTCTTTATGAACATATTTGATCTGTCCTGTGGCCTCACTCATCTGGAAGGTAATTCAGCAAACCAACCCAGGAACCCGAAGCTCCATTTTCAATCAGCAGCTCTATCTAGCTGTTGCATCTCTGAATAAACATCTGGGTTTCACCAGTTTTACTAAATGTATCTTCACATTTCAGATTATATCATTTGAACTTTTCAGTAGGTTTTGTGACACAAAGAAAAAAGATTCAGATATTTGAATAAAAAAGGTCACAGTTTGATAGAAAATATTTAAGATACCTTGGCACTGATACATATTTTTGTGTTATTATGTTCATAAAAATGTCATGCTTGTGAGAATCAAACAGTTTTACCTGGTTTACAAAATTTCAGGCCAGGTGGGTTGATGTCAGAAAAGAAAAAAAGGATTACTGAAGGATCAATGCACGCAAATAATTTGTATTTTTCAGTCAAGAGACTGAATAACTAAGGTCAAGGCATTATGTAGATAATGCCACAGGCTATCCTTCATGACATTGTTCAGTTCTGCTGGCTCTTTTTCCATGTACTTATTTTTGTAAAATATCAAATCTCCTGTTGAGTTTTGTTGAAATGGACCATCAGATTTTGATATGGTTGAAATGGGAAATTAGACAAAACAGATAGACCTCTCTTAATAGCAGATGGGGAATACACATTAATTTTTATGATTATCTTGTCCATGGATATTCCTATGCTGGCCAAATATCCAGTCCATTTCTTTAAGGCTACATCTATATGGAAAACAGCAGCAACGAAGGTCTAGTTATTCTGATCATCGTTATGGTTAAACTGTTCCGTAGTTGTCCATTTCTCCTAGATAACAATTGATTTGCCCATTTTTCTGCCAATCACACAGTGATTTATTGTGGACTGACTCAAATAGTTTAGCATCGGAAGGGCATTTGTGAGAAGAAGGTTAGCCCTAAGCATACACAGAATACCAGGCACCATGTAGGTCCATTCTGCCTTCGCTTATTCACTCAAAACCCATTCACTGAATCACAGTCATTAGGCTTCACACATGTCTCCTGGATTCCAGGCAGCCTAGCAGAGAAGGCAGATACATAAACACATAATTAGAATACAATGTTCAAAGTGCACAGGATATCTTGGGATCTTGAAGGAGAGACTCCTAACACTGACTAAAGGGGTCTGGTTGCAAATGATAATTACAGCAGTGGAGATTAGTCTGCTATCTCAGAGCTACTATTTCCTTGGAGAAGTCCAATATTCATTTCACATTCAACAGACCTTTTTCATAAAGTTGGATGTACCAGGCACTACGCTAGGTGGTGAAAATTGAGTGATAAATCAGACATAGTCCCTGCCCAAAAGGAACTTTTTGTCTGGAGGGAGGAGACAAATATATGAAGAACTGTAATAGATGGCAGAGTTTAAAAAGTACTATATTAGAAAAAAAATGCAGTGTTGTGGGAACATAGAGGAAAATGCCATGGATACTGCCCAAGAGGCATCGGGGAAGGTTTCATGAAGGAAGTAGCAATTAACCTGAGCCTGAAAAGTATAAGATTTTTGATAGACTAAGAAGGAGGAATGTGTACTCCAGGCAGAGAGAAAGCACATGCAAAGTTATAGGGGCATTGTGTCCCTAGAATATTGGGAGGAAAGAAGTCAACTAATTAACTTGGAGCATGAATCGTCAGGGGCTATTAAATGGGAGATAAAGATTAAGAGGTAGGATAGAGCTAGATTATGAAGACCTTTCAATGCCAAGATCTAAAGATTACATTTTGCAAAGGGAATCTGTGTTATAGGAAGATGTATGAGCGGCAGGTATGAAGTGGTACATAAATCATAAGACTTGACCTTGCCACTGTTTGGCAGAAAGACCTCTCTGAAGTTGCCTCTGCATTTGTAATATGAACTACTACCAGCCCTATGTTCAAAATGTTTTGAGAGCATTAAATGAATGCTAAAGGTGAACTACCTAAAACAATGTATGAAATATAGTAAATCCTCAATGTATAATATCAGAATCAGAATAAGTGGCAGCAGTGTGAATGTTTATGAGAGAAATGAGAAGACTAGTTAGGCTGCTATTACAATAGTTCAACTGAGAAATGCTGAGGCATGAACTGGAAAAGTGGGAATAAAATGGAGGTAACACAAGCAGGCAACCCTGATCTTGCAAATGAACAGAGAAAGAAGCAGAGAAGGAGGGAGGGTTGTATAACGCCTAAGACATTTTAGCTGTGGGAGCAAAGGCACCCAGAGCCAGGCAGGGCCTAACATACCTAATGAATGAGATCAATCATGTGACTTTTCCCACAGATTTTTTTCTATACAAACTCTGGATTGAGTGTCAGCCAGCGCACCCACTTATGTCAGGGCTCAGATAACAGTCTCTTCAACCAAATAATACAAACTGAATTTATAAAAAAGAGAAGTGCCTGGAAGTTCCAGACAAGATGGCAGAGTAGGAAAAGGCTAAGCTTGATGCCTCCCATGACCACATGAAAATTACCACTAAATTATAGAACAATGAACCTGGAGAACCACCTTAAGATTAGCTGAACAGAACTCTTATAGCTAAGGGTACAAAGAAGAAACCCCATTGAGACTAGTCAGAAGGGTGGAGACACGAAACAGGCTAGCCCCATACCCACATGTGGAGTTTGAGAATCAGGAGGGATATCTCTGCAGCAGAGGTCCCCCCTGAGGGGGAGTGGTCCCAGCCCCACACTGGGATCCTCAGCCCAGGGTTCAGGTGCGGGAAGAAAAGTCCCCATATCATCTGGCTGGGGCAAATCAGCGGGGATTCCAATCTTCTAGGTGAGAAGGAAGGCTGCTAGAAATCCAGACATCCTCTTAAGGGACCTGCACTCAGAATTACTCACAGGCACCCATCAGGAGCTCCAATGGAAGGATGGCGACTCAAGAGGCACCACAGACATACAGGGAAAGACTGAGTGTGTGGCCTCAGGGTGAGGGCTAGAGGGACAGCCACCATTTCTCTTATGCAGCCTACAGGCAGGAGCCATCTTTCCTGTGTTCAGCCCTCCCCCACACGGTCAAATTTGAAACTGCATTGGCCTGGTACATACTACCCATAAACTCTGCTCATGCCACCCTGGGATCCAATCCCACCCAACTTGCAAACCATCAGAGGCACTTTTGACAACCAGGCAACCAGCCATACCCGACACGCCACAAGTGGCTCTTTCAGCAGCAAAGAGTCAACTTCGGTTTGCGCACAGCCTGAGGTACTTTTGGTGGCAGGTAACTAGCCCCAACCCATGCTGCAGTCTTCCTTAGACAATTATGAGGCGTCTGCAGGCCCAAGGCAGATGGTGACTGGCTTTGGTGTACACTGGGCATTTTGCAGAGTGGCCCCAGGCTCACCAACTCGCGCACCACTGGAGACAATTTCAGTGGCAGGCAACCAGAACCAACCTGTGCTGCAGTCTATTTTGGACAACTCTCAGGGGGCTGTGGGCATGAGGCAGGCAGTGGCTGGCTTTGGAGTTCTCTGAGACATTACCAGGGACCCCAGGCTCAGCATTGGCATCAAACCTGAATCTATATTAACTTGGCGAACACCACTGACCCCACCCTGATGACTACCTAGGACCACTCCTCACCCAACTCACATACCGCCCGAGGCTCTTTCAGTGGCTGAGCCTTATAGGCAGCCAGGAGGTGGCATAATGCCTCAGAGTCTTGGGCCTTGTGCTGAGATGCTTCAGGGCCAGTACTGGTGGCAGCTGGCCTCGGATCACAGTGTGGCCTCTCACATGTGCCTCCAGGTCCAGCAGAGGCAGTGGCCAACCATAGATCACTTTGTACCTGCTACCAGGTAGCCCTGGGCCAGTCACAGGCAATGGCTGACCTTAACCTGCACTGCGACTTCTTCCATGAGAACCCAGAATGAAGATACCCAGAGACTGGCTTCAGACCACAAAAGAGAACTACCCAATTAACCCCACAAGCAACACACCCAAAGGGAGGTCTCAATAAGCACACAAGCACACTGGGGCAAATCCCGCTCTGTGGGGTCAGCTTCCACACAGCAGCTGATATGCTGTGAATGTTTCCAATCCTTATGTGCCAACAGCAACCAAGGCTCAACTACTGGGTTGTCGGAAAAGTCACGAAACATTTTTGCAACAAAAAACATAAAAAAAATATGTCGTGACTTTTCCGACAGCCCAATATAACAGGAGAGCATACGAAACCCATACAAAGGACATCCCAGGAGGACCTGTGCAGGTGACCAGGAGACTGTGCCACTGGGCCCCACAGGGCACCTACTACATAAGGTTACCCGGCAAAGACTGAGAGACATAGGAGATCTACCTAATACATAGAAATGAACACAGTGAGGTAGCCAAAATGAGGAAACAAAGAAACATGTCCCAAATGAAGGAACAGGAGAAAACTCCAGAAAAAGAAGTAAATGAAATGGAGGCAAGTAATTTCCTGTACTCAGGAAATTATAAGAAATTGAAGAAACAAATTGAAGAAGGTGCAAATAAATGGAAGCATATGCCATGCTCATGGATAGGAAGAATTAACATAGTTAAAATGTCCATACTATGCAAAGCAATCTATAGATTCAATGCAATTCCTATCAAAATACCAATGGCATTATTCAAATAATTAGAACAAATAATCCTAAAATTTATATGGAACCAAAACAACCCTGAATATCCACGGCGATCTTGAGAAAGAAGAACAAAGCTGGAGGTATCACGCACCTTCATTTCAAACTATACCACAAAGATACAGTAATCAAAACAGCATGGTACAGGCATAAAAACAGATAAACATATCAATAGAACAGAATAGGGAGCCCAGAAATAAACCCATGCCTATATGGTCATTTAATCTACAACAAAAAAGGGAAGAACATACAGTGGGGTAAAGACAGTCTATTTAATGAATGATGTTGGGAAAACTGGACAGATACATGCAAAAAAATTAAACTAGACCACCTTTTAATATCATACACAAAAATAAAATCAAAATGGATTAAGATTTAAATGTAAGATCTGAAACCATAAAACACCTAGATTAAAACATAGGCAGCAAACTCTCTGACATTGCTCTTAGTAATATTTTTTTCTGCTATATCTCCTCCAGAAGGGAAACAAACAAACAAAATAAACAAATGGGACTACATCAAACAAAAAAGTTTTTGCACAGCATAGGAAATGATCAACAAAATGAAAAACAACCTACTGAATGGGAGAAGATATTCATCTAATAAGGGGTTAATATTCAAAATTTATAAAGAACACATAAAACTCAACTCTGAACCAACTAACAATCCAATTAAATAGGCAGAGGACCTGAATAGACATTTCTCCAAAGAGGACAGACAGAAGACCAATAGACACATGAAAAGATGCTCAATGTCACTAATCACCAGAGAAATGCAAATAAAAACCACAATGAGATATCACCTCACTCCTGTCAGAATGGCCATTATTAACAAACAACAAGTGTTTGCAAGGATGTGGAGAAAAGAGTACCCTTGTCCACTGTTGGTGGGACTGAAGACTGGTGCAGCCACTATGGAAAACGGTTTGGATGTTTCCCAAAAATTTAAAAATAGAACTACCTTATGACCCCGCAATTCAACTCCTGGGTATTTATCCAAAGAAATCCAAAACACTAATTCAAATAAATATACGAGGTCTGACAATTAAGTTCTATTCGAGAACTTGTGGCAATGATGTTACTACCTTTTTTGATATCAAAGGGATTATTCATTATGAATTTGTACCAACTGGACAAACAGTGAAACAAGTTTACTATTTGCAAGTGCTGAAAAGGCTGTGTGAAAAAGTTAGATGACCTGACCTTTTCACCAACAATTCATGGCTCTTGCATCACGACAATGCACCAGCTCACACGGCCCTATCTGGGAGGGAGTTTTTAGCCAGTAAACAAATCACTGTATTGGAACACCCTCCCTACTCACCTGATCTGGCCCCAAATGACTTCTTTCTTTACCCAAAGATAAAGGAAATATGGAAAGGAAGACATTTTGATGACATTCAGAACATCAATAGAATGACAGTTCTGATGGCCATTCCAGAAAGAGTTCCAAAATTGCTCTGAAGGGTGGACTAGGCACTGGCATTGATGCATAGCTTCCCAAGGGGAGTACTTCGAAGATAACCATAGTGATATTCAGCAATGAGGTGTGTAGCACTTTTTCTAGATGAGTTTTCGAACTTAATTTTCCAACCTCATATGCACCCCTGTGTTCACTGCAGCACTATTCATAATAGCCAAGATATGCAAACAACCAAAATGCCCATCAATAGACAATTCAATGAAGAAATTGTGGTGCATTTATATAATGGAGTATTACTTTGCCATAAAAAAGAATGAAATTTTACTATTTGCGACAACATGAATGAACCTAGAAGGTATTATGCTGAGTGAAATAAGTTAGGCAGAGAAAGATAAATACCATATAATCTCACTTATATGTGGAATCTAAAGAACAAAATAAATGAACACAGAAAACAGAAACAGACACATAGATCCAGAGAACAAACTGATGGTTACCAGATGGGACAGGGTTTGGAACCCTAGGTGAAAAAGCTGAAGGGATAAAAAAGTACAAATTGGTAGTTACAAACTAGTCATGGGGTTATAAAGTACAGCATAGAGAATATAGGTAATAATATGGTAATAACTAAGTATAGTGCCAGGTGGGTACTAGACTAATTGGGGTGATCACTTCCTAAATTATATATATAAATGTCTAACCACTATGCTGTACACCTGACACTAATACAAAGTAATATTTTATGTCAACTGTAATTGAAAAAAAAAGAAATCGTTGTGTGGATTGAAACAGTAAAATACTGGCCGAGTGGCTCAGTTGGTTAAGAGCTTGCTCAAGAGTTTGAGCTCTGAGCAACAGCGGTTCGAGTCCCGGCCCAAACTGAGCTGTCGCTGAGCTGCCAACAGGTGGCAGGATGGCTCAGCTAAAAAAACAAACCAGTGAAATAAATAAATAAATAAATATTAAATAAAATTAAATAAAGTGTCTAAAATCTCTAATGTGGAGGGATGGAAATGGGGCAAAAAACAAATCAGGGTGGAATAGATGCCAGAGGAGGCATGGTGTGTGTGCCTGCACTTGGGCACCGCATCGCCAATGACTGATCACGATATGGTATTGTCATACTTATACTCCTCTGCCAAGCCCTATAGTTAGAACATGACGATATGATACCCTTGGCCAACTTCTGTTGTTGTATCCTCTTTGGCAACATCTAGTCAGAAGGCTATATTATGGATTTCCTTTGGTATACTTTTTCTTATGTTAGTCATTACTTTCCTCTTCTTCACATCAGCAGGTTAAGGTCTCGAGAGTGTGTAGATGAGTGTGGGACAAAGCAGCCACTTGGCCAGCTTGCAGTGTAGGATTAGGCGTGCCTTCAATCTAGGCACAAAGAGGTTGTCGAAGATCACACACAGCTTTTCACAGGTCACCCTTCCTAGGGCTATATGTAGCTGATGCTTCTTGAGTGCACATGATGTGTGTGTGTGTACATATATAATCTTTTATATTATATTATCTAATTATATGATCTATAAATATTTACAATATTCCTGCAAAATCGGTACTAGCATAACCCTGGCATGGCTGATTATGGGTATACAGAAGTCGAGGTGTGGAGTAGAAAAAAACAAACATACAAGAGGGATACGAAGGGTTAAGTGCAAGCCATAACATGAGACTGCTCATGAGAAAAGTTTTCACTAAGAGGGTGGTGGCACTTGAGTAAAGGAAGTGAAGAAGCAAGCCATGGGCTGTGGCAAGGAAGAGCTCTCTAGGGAGAGGGAACACCAAATGCCACGGTCTGAAGCGGGGGTGGGAGGG
>NW_017731453.1:151608-159137 GCF_001890085.2 Hipposideros armiger | reverse complement strand
TTTGAGCTCTGAGCAACAGCGGTTCGATGCCAGCCTGAGCTGAGCAGCCGCTAAGCTGCCAATAGGTAGCAGGATGGCTCAGCTAAAAAAAAAAATGTTGGCTCAAAATACACTGGGGGGGGTGGGGAGTGGGGAGGGGAGAGGCAGAGGGACCAATCACTGCAAAAGTGGTGAAACCCAAAATCCAGTGGGCAAGTTACCAATTTATTGCCTGTCAGTTCCAAAGTCAGTGTGATGTCTGTCACTTGATTGAACCCAAACTGATATACCTAGGTCAGTGAAGCTACATTACTTTGTTTGAAATACTAGTCCCTCTCGCTCCACCTCCTCCAGTCCTAAATATCTAATCTTCTGGGGGGAAGCTGTGGGAGTAATTGGTGTTTAGCCCAAAATTCAGCCATCATGGGTCCCATCATTCCTCAATCACTTTCTATCTGGAGATATCACTAACAGAGCTGTAGCCTGGTTTAAATTGTTCTCCAGCTAAAACGAAATTAAGTCATGTTAATACATCTTTAGATTAAGACATGAGAGAGAAAATAATGTGGTGATAATGAAAACTCGCTATAGAAAAATCAACTGAAATATTCATAAGTGCTAATTTCAGATAACAGCACATAGATTTCTCTGTTGCTTCTTTTGCAGAACTTTTTTCAGACCTAAGATTGTTACTAGATATGAAAATAAAAGCTCATGAGAATAACTAAGAGTAATGATGTGCTTTACAAAAACATAATTGAGAAAATAACAAAAAAGGTGGAGGAAAAACTATCGGTTTTGCTTTTGGAAGAAAATCCAAATGATGCTTCACCCAGAAATACTTACGTAATCAACACTTAATGAGCTGTAAAATGCCGTGCTCCTCTTAATTTCCAGCAGGTATTGTAAGCTCAGAAAATCATGTTATTTTAAGCGAGGAGAAAACTTATAACTACTACAGAGAGGCAAACTCTGTGCTATTTTCCCATAATAAGATTTCTCCCCTTCTAGACATTCTAAATGCCTGTAATTTTAGTCACCAAGACCCTAACATAAAGTTTCAGTAGCAGAAAGCTGAAGTACCTTATTATCTTTTCTATTTATAGGGCACAGATTCACCTGATATCTGGGTCTCTGGCATCTTGGTTTTTCAAGCCGGTAGCACAAATGCAAAGAGACAACACCCCATTTAATCAGAGCTGTTAATTGACCTTTGATTGCATGACTGGCACAGCTAAATTAACTTACATCAAAATTGCAATTTTAAAGTGAAAAAGGAAATTGCCTCACAATAGAGGATAAACCAAACTTAAAATGGAAAGAATTTAAAAATACATGGTTGGAATCAATGGACAGGAATGTTTGTAGATTGCAGCTTAATATATATATATATAAAATCTCCATCCACCATAGGTGTGGCTGGTTTCAGGTATGTTTGAGGTGCTTACTGAAAGCTTAATGAGGGGAGGCAACACACCTATTAATCTTTGTACTCTCAGTACCCTAAGTGCCGGGCATGTGGGGGAGGCGCAACAGATCTTAGATAAATATGTTGTATCACAGGATAAATATGTTATATGATAAATGGGTCAACCAGAATGAGATGGCAGTTAAGCAGCAGGGGGTAACGTACTGTTTCCCAGACATCAGTCATTCCTAGGACACTACAGGCTACTTACCACATCCCTTATACTACCCATATTATTGTTTACTTAATGTTGTTTTTGTAATTGACTCACATTTTTTACTTAAATAAGTTGTGCTTCATCTTAGTTCATAATATCCATGCAATCAGAGGTGTTCTATGCTAATTTTGGCAAGAATGAAAATAAATGCATACCTTTAAAATTTTAAAGGTTACTGCATGTACCACTTTGAAAAATCTCATGCCTCACCAATTTTACACGTGTTGCTTCACTTTGGGAAATACTGGTATAGTGCGAAGGGCACACACTCTGGAATCATACAGCACTTGGTTCTAATTCCACCTCTGCCACTTCCTAGCTCTGTGATCTGAGGAAAGTTACTTAAAGTCCTGAGTTCCACTACAGCAAGGTGCCCGATGTGCAGGAAATGCTCCTTTCCCTTTGGGGCTACGTGGCAGATGCTGGGAATACAAATACGGTATGTCTTCATCAGGTTCACGTTCTGTATAGCTGGGGAATTCAACTCAGAAAAGCATTTACATATGACACTCTGTGGCACATAAATATTTATTATTATTATTATTATTTCCAGTTTAGAGCTTAAGAGTTAGGAGTTTTTACAGCGAATGAAAGTTTGGTCATAATGTGGTCCATCTCTGTAGATATGGTAGTAAGAAATGGAACATTTCCTTTTGAGTTAGTTCATAATTGTAGTTCACATTTTTATTCTTTCAGGATTCAGTATTTGGACGACTTCCCAAAACATTTGAGACAGGTTAGAAATCTTTAAAAAATGCAAATCTGGACAATCAGGGTATTAAATGGAACAGGAACTATTTAAATTCAGCAGAAAGAGAAAATTCTACCAGGCAGCTGAGTTGAGTCATTGGCTACAGGTTGGCCCTGAATTGCATACCAAGATTCCTGGCAATGAAAGTCCCAGAAAGGGGAACATGGTGGATCTTTTCTTTGGTCATTGTCTGAAGAAAGCACACACATTAGTCTACAGAAACAAGCGTTGTGTCTGAAGAAAAATATCTGATGATATCATGTGGTCTCTGTGTAAGAAGCACCGAGAAGCACAGCAGGCAATATTTTTTTACGGTTGCTCTACAAGAGACACAGAAGCACTGCTCAGAAATAGGCCATTCATGTCTAGACCCTTTAACGAGCTGAAGGATATAACATTCCATCAGAGCTGAAAGGAGGCATCTCCATAGGGCAAAAAACATAGTCTGAGATACTGAAGCACAAAAAGAGGTTTTGTTGGGCCAGCCGAGTGGCTCATTTGGTTAAGAGTTGGCTTGGGAGCATGAGCTCTGAGCAGCAGGGCCTCCGGTTCGGATCCCACATGTGGGCCAGTGATGTTGCACCCTCTACAGCTAAGATGGTGAACAACAGCTCAATCTGGAGCTGGGCTGCCATGAGTCACTGGCAACGGCGTAGGCTGCAGCCCCTGCTGCAGTGGGTTGCCATGGGCTACCGTGTGTAGCCAGCAGCCAGCGTGAGCGGCCATCCAGAAGCTGGTGACTGATCTGCCTCACCCGGGAAGAGCGCAATGATAACACCAACATGGGCCAGTGGAACGACATCCTCCACAACTAGACTGAAGAACAAAAGGACAGCAACTTCTATGTTCCCCTTCCCTAATTCCCCAGCGCTGTTTCCATCCCCCCATTCCCCAATAAAATCTTTTTTAAAAAAAGAGGGTTTGTTAACACACTACAGTGTTAGACCTAAGAGAATCCAGAAATTACTAGATTGTATACCTGTTATACCATTTCATTCAAGTTATAGCTGTCTTACCTCACTTTTAGATATTCTGCAGTTACCTTATACAAGAGCCTTATACTGAAGAGACCATATGTGCTACACTGTATTGTTATAATATTTGCTGCCCCCTGTCTTGCCCCAAATCTCACTATTGGGTCATCCCTGCAGGAGAATTGTACTTTTCATCTCACTGACATCAGACTCAGGCATGTAACTTGGTTTGGCCAATGAAATACAAACTAAAGTGTCATGTGCCACTTCTGAGCAGAAGCTTTCAGAGCCATCATGTGGCATGTGGCTCTTCACTTTCACTTTGCCCTCTGCCCTGAGAGGGGCATGTCTCAGAAAGGGCATGCTCTTTCAGCTTTGTTCTCAGAACGAAGAGGATACAGAGTAGAACTGCACTTGACCTGCAAAGGTTGTGAGAGGTAAGTGAGAAATAAACTTGTATTGTTTGAAGTTCCTGAGATACGGAGACTACGTATTACCATAGGATAACTTAGCAAAAGCTGGCTGGTATAAAAAAAATATTAGAAAGAAACTTGCTTTGCTTTCATGAATTAACTCTCAGTTGAGCTTGTGTTCTACCAGAATGTTCTGTACTCTATTATGTGGAAAGTACAACTCCCATCTTATAATTTTTTAATTCAAGGATAGCCAGCTGACTCCCTCAGCTCATAGGGCAAGTAATTTTAACAATTATCCCTGATGAGCATGTTGATAATGAATGCTGAGCTAGTCCCAGTGCCCAGAGGGATAGATAAGGGAGAGAAAAAGACTACTATTGAGTATCTTCTATGTGCTACATGTTTTATATACATATTATTTTATTTAATGCTCATGGCAACCCTAGTTTTGTCTCCATTTTACACATGTAGTTTAGAGGGGCTGGATAAATTGGCCAGAATCAAAGAACTATTAAATGAGATAGCTGCAACTTGGTCCTAGATCTGACTTACTCCAAAAACTTTACTCTTTCCATTTTCCTCTTTCTATTACAGGCTTTCTACTGCACAAGTCAGGATGAATTGATGACATAGTCACAAGTATCATTCCAAGGACTACTACAGAAGTCTTTGGAAGCCTAGTTTTGTACAAAGTTTAAAGAGAAAGGGGTCAGGTTGTAAAGGATTGTCGAATATGTTCATAGGTCTATAATTCGAGTTTAATATTAATTCCAATATCAACTGTAGTTTATTATTTTCATTGTGAAAGTAACAGACACTTAGAAAACTGGGAAAATATAAAAATCACAAGTGAATGTACCTCAACTCTATTGAGGGTCAGGAATCTGTAAACTTAGAAGTGGTGGAGGCAGTATCAAAGGAAAAGACATATCTGACTACAGAAATGTTAAACAAATGCTATATCTCAAGTACAGACCTTAAATTTTGACAGATACATTTCTTTTGATATATTCAATAAGATTCGATTAGTGGGCAATCTGATATTTCTATTCACTCTTGTGATAATACCACACTTCTAGGCTGCTTTTTAATAGTTTTAATATATATGATATATTTATTAATACATTAATAATATATTGATTAATATACAGTTAATTGATATATAATTAATACACCATATATGATATTATATCATATTAATTAACCTGTTATATGTTAATATTAGTAATTTATGTTACGTGTTTTTCACATATTTGTTTAGTTATAAACTAGAGGTAGAAATTGGGAGCGGGGGGCACAGTAGAGCTATTCTACAGTAGACCTGAGGAACCTAACATCAAGAGAAGCTATGACTATTGGCCTGAGATGACACTGCAGAGGAAACAAACAGCACTGGAAACTAGCTATGCAATCACTGAATGGGGGTAAGGATGCAGGAGTGTTTCTCATGGACCAAATGTGAGATGTGAGCCAGGTGGTAGAGAGAGCCACTCACCTGATGCCTTTTTTTAGGTCTTGCCCAAGCAGACTGTCTAGCAGGGTAAAGTGAGCCCAGTAGAAGATAAGAATGCTGACTTACTGGATAAAAGGGAGATAAGTAGTATTGATTGGTTATTGACATTGGGGCATCACCATAGAATATATATATATATATATATATATATATATATATATATATATATATATGTATATATATCCCCAAGGAAAGGACTCAGATTTTATTATCCATCAAGCCCCAGGAGAGGCAGATTTAAACATCTGCCTCTTAACACATGATCACATTAGCACCACAGCATTTCTTGGGGATACCAGAAGTTAGGAGGCAGCAGACCTGCCTGCTCAATGATGCTAGCAGCAAGCTCACCCATAGACATCAGCGGATGGCCCACCCAGAATCTCTGGATAGGCTAAGTGGTGAACTGCTTTGCCTGCTGAAGCTAGTCTGTAAAGATTTGAAAAGGTGCCTACTTGCTTAAATGTGCAGACACAAACACAGAGCTAGAAGGATCATGAATAATCAAGGAAACATGACACCACTACAGGAAACTAATAAAACTCTAATTACTCACCCTGCAGAAATGGAGATCTGTGAACTATTTGACATAAAATTCAGAATAATCCTCTTAAAGAAATTCAGTGAACTATGAGAAAACACAGATAGGCAATTAAATGAAATTAGGAAAACAGTGCATGAACAAAATGAGAAGTTCAACAATGAAATAGAAACCATTTTAAAAAATCCTAGAGTTAAAGAATACAATAAATGAACTAAAGAATTCAATAGACAGGGCCGGCCGAGTGGTGTGTTGGTTAAGAGTTGACTTGGGACGCCAGCTCTGAGCAGCAGGGTGCCAGTTCGGATCCCACATGAGGGCCAGTGACACTGCCCTCTACAGCTAAGATGGTGAACAACAGCTCGACCTGGAGCTGGGCTGCCGTGAGTCGNCTGCAGTGGGGCTGCAGTGGGCTGCCATAAGCTACTGTGAGTGGCCAGCAGCTGGCGTGAGCTGCCAAGAGCCACTGTGAGCTGCTGTCCAGAGGCCGGCGACCAATCTGCCTCACCTGGGGAGAGCGCAATGATAATACCAACATGGGCCAGTGAAGTGATGTCCTCCACAACTAGACTGAAGAACAGAAGGACAGCAACTTGTCTGTTCCCCTCCCCCAATTCTCTAATAAAATCTTAAAAAAAAGAATTCAGTAGACAGCTTCAACAGCTGACTTCACGAAGCAGAAGACAGAATAGGTAATTGGAAGACAGGTCATTTGAAATCATCTAGTCAGAGAAGCAAAAAGAAAAAAGAATAAAAAAGTGAAGAAAGCCTACATGAATTATGGGATATCATTAACAGAAACAATCTATGCATTACATATATACATATTAGAATATTTTTCAGCCATACAAAAGTAGGAAATTTTGCCTTTTGTGACAATATGGATGGACTTTGAGGACATTATGCTAAGTGAAATAAATCAGAGAATGACAAATACTGCATGATCTCACTTATATGTGGAGTCTAATAAAACGAAACTCGTAAAAACAGAGAATAGAATGGTGGTTGCCAGAGGCTGGGAATGGGGGAAATGGGGAGATGTTGGTCAAAGGGCCCAGACTTCCAGCTGTAAGATAAACAAATTCTGGGCCTGTAATATACAGCATGGTGACTATAATTAACAATATTGTAATTTACACTTGCAAGTTAAGAGAGTAGGTCTGAGTTATCATCAAAAAAGAATGGTAATTATATGAGAGAATTGAGGTGTTAACTAACCTTATTGTGGTAATTATACATATAATCATCACATTGAATACCTAAAACTTACATTTTTTTATAGGTCAATAATATCTCCACAAAGCTGGAAAAATCTTCAAATGAAAAAAAGTGACAGCAATGGAAATAGAATTGATTCAGAGAATATAAGAAGAGGAGTAGGAAGAGAAGAATTTAAAAAGGAAGTGAAAGAGGAAGAAGAAGAGGTAGAAGAAGAATGGAATGAAAAGGAGCAGCAAGTACAGCAACAGCAGCTGTAGCCAGCTCCTCAGTCTATGAGTGGGTGGAGGCAGCAGCCAAAGAGGGAAGTGTTTTGCATAAAAAATAAATAAAATGGGCCGGCCGAGTGGCGCGTTGGCTAAGAGCTGGCTTGGGACACCAGCTCTGAGCAGCAGGGTCCCGGTTCAGATTCCACATGAGGGCCAGTGACACTGCCCTCTACAGCTAAGATG